>NC_088244.1:25220738-25520738 GCF_036934945.1 Oncorhynchus masou masou
CTGATATGCGATTTTAATAATTGTTGTAATTAAATCAACTCAATGTGCACTATTATACGGTGGATTTCATATTTTCTTCTGTACATACTAGCAACAATACTACCACCACCACTATAAATATCCTGCCGCCAGTTGTAGCTACAATTACATAGAGCATACATTCATAAAATATTTGAATAAAGTGGTTAAATTGTTTGTTTTGTTGATTGACTGAGCCTGTCTTTATAGGACATGTTTTGGAACACACACACACACACACACACACACACACACACACACACGTTAGGATCACACCGTTGAGTGGAGATAAGAGTAGTGTTCATTAAAGCCACTGGCTCTTTGAAGCAGCTGCATGAACATTATTACACCTCTCTGCTCAAATATTAAGACTTTTCAAATGCCTCAGCAGTAAGTATCATTTTTATAAATGTATATATTTATACTTATGATAATCTGTAGGTGAATAATAAACAAAGAAAAGCATGTCAACTATTTTCAAATGAAAAGTTCCGACATCTTTGGCGCTTCTCCTGAATGTACAGTATCCTTCAAGAACAAGGGTGCCACCGTGAGTAGGAAATAGAAACAACATGATATGAGTTGTGTTTTTTAGAAAGAATGGTTTCTGGAGAGGTTGGGAGTCAGGTTGACGCCCGGAAACAGAAATTACAGATTGGGGCTTTATAATCATAGAGAGGGTCGACTATTGTCTGATTCTGCTTCGTGTGATGGATCATCCAATTGGAATGCTAGGATTTGGTATGGTCAGTAAGAAACAAGTGGCCCATTGTCAAGTGCACACTTGGTCTTTGACCCTAACCTGTGAACATCAACAGAGCAATGCATCCTGGAATTAACCCCTATTTAGTCATGGGTTAACACTTCCCATTTCTCTAATCGACAGCACTTAAAGTAATGTGACAGACATGGAGCGCAGGGCACCTGATACCAAGCCTTAAAACCCCCTACTGTAAGATCAGTACGTTCATTTCCCAACAACACCTTAATTAAGATCTGCCCATCAATACATTTATTATGATGAGATAATTATGTATTATATTAATTAAATTTATTATAAAATTAATTAATTATGATAAGATTGTTGGATACAGTCCTAATTAATGCTAATTAATATTCAAAATTAGTTTGAATAAATGTGTATTTGGAAATATATTTATATTTTGTAGTAAAAACAAAAAACACCTGCTATTTCTGTTTCCCTATTGCATAAAGACAGAATAACACAACCAAAGAAAAGACTATTTAGAATGAAAACAATTAAACCACCCACTGGCCACTGCATTAATAATTTGAATGTTGATCCTACCTGAATACTGTATACTATGGGTCTTGATGTACTAGCATCATTTAGCGGCTAGGTGGATCTAGCACATCACATCTGTTTGGATTCTGAATTATACATGTTTGATGCACAGGGACACATCAAACACATTGATGTGCTGATCAAAACCATATGCATGTCTATTGTCACTGTACACTCTCAGAGAGTGCGCAGCAGGCTGGCGCTGGATCTGTGTTCCTGTGCTGCCTGTGGACAGCTGAGATCCGCTCAATGAGAAATAACAAAATAATGACAAAGCATCCCAGTCGCGCTTCTGTGTATTTCATATTTACATCTAGAATATTTGCCAACATTAATCATACAACGCATTTTGTGGAAAAATTGATATCTGGCATATT
This sequence comes from Oncorhynchus masou masou, assembly GCF_036934945.1. Taxonomy (NCBI): domain Eukaryota; kingdom Metazoa; phylum Chordata; class Actinopteri; order Salmoniformes; family Salmonidae; genus Oncorhynchus; species Oncorhynchus masou. The sequence continues at coordinate 25,222,440 of NC_088244.1, forward strand.
TTTCGAGTATTTCAGTTCAATTATATAGCAGATGAATGTGAAACATGCTGCTGGGATTTCAGTTGGAAAACCAGGCTGATTCAGAGCAAAACACAGTAGAGTTTCGGTAGATAAAGATGTAAGGAAGATAAACCAGAGCAGCGCCTGCCGACCAGAGAGGGCGGGAGGAAGTGAGGAGGGGGGCAGGGGGAGGCAAAGAGGGAGTGGGTCTAGGGTGAGGAAATAGAGCAGAAGATTATGGGACTGACATAAAGGAATCCAGCATAACTCAGTCTCAAGATGAGTGAGGGCTGGAAAACAGCAGATTAGAGGAGCCAGAGGTCGTTCCCATGGAAACCTTTGCACAGGGAGATCGGCCACCCTCTAGTCTGACAATGCGAGCTGAGCACAGATTGTAGGTCACACATGGCACCAACAATCCAGTCAGGTCTAATCTGTCTTGATTTATGGGTCATAAATTGAACTTGGAAGCTGGTTCCCTCTCTGGCTTCCTTCACTGATGATGTTCATTTCTTTATTATTTAATGTCGATCCTGCCACACAGACAAATTTAGCAACACAACCAGACTAAATAGGGAAGTAAAGTCGGCCACAGATTTTTTAATGAATGTTATAAAACTGATCCATGGTCAGCTCAAATACAAAGGGATAAAACACACACACAAACACACACACACAGATACGTACACACATGGTAACACGGTGTACAAAAGAACTACACAACTAGTGTGGTCTTGGATAAAGGTCTTTTTATAGAATTCAATAGTCTATGGACTTACATCATGCATTACGAAAAGACACACACCCACTCACTTCCCTGATTTTCCCCGAGGCAAATGCTGAAGACTCACACTATGATCAAACAACTCCCCTGATAGTTTCCTGCCTGTAATGACAAAACAAAACCATCAGGGATTGGATCATTATGTGGACAAATTGGGCCTCCAGGCAAAAACCAATGCTTGGGAAATAAGTATTTACTAGACAAAAAAATATTATAATTAATTAATTGCAAAGAATAAGGTTGAAATGGTAAAGGTAACTTTTTGGTGACCCCTGACTAGTGCAGTGCAGAGTGAGATAAGTCAGAGTGAGGCGTGAGGTGAAGAGGTGACAAGGTACATGGTGGATGTCCGAAGATGTCCTAATATGGATGCCGTACTTAATGCCATACTTAATATATATATATATTTTTTCAGTATTTCACCACCACAAATCCTAACTGTTTCCTGAAATGAGAAGTACAGTAAGTAAACACTACACTGACTATTTCCAGTCCCACGCATCCAGTGAACTTGTCCTTGATTATGATGTGTACTGAAGTGCGTCTGGCCTTTCAGGCCTCTGCACTAAATTGAAAAAATTGACCTTGCTGATGGAGGTGACACGAGCCTGCTCTGGAAGACATTTCCGGAGCTAAATGGTCTCTTACAAAGACACAAAGACTGCCACACAGCTGCAGGAAGAAGCAAATACAGTAGTTAAAAAGTACTTTAATATCTTGTGCCAGACATTGTTCTCATGAGAACTCACCATCTTTTTATTTGACATTTTTCATAAATGCTGTTCAGAAGAAACTAGCAGAAATAGGCAGTCAGTCATGACTTGTGCCCAAAACCTACATTCTGTACATTTTGCATAATCAAAAATCTTAATTTAAAAAGTCAATATTAATTAAGGAATGATGTAGAACATATAAATGTCAAGATGACTGTAATTGACATCTCACTTTGACTCCTGTATGATGGCAATGTGGAGAAAAACTATTCACGCTGCATGGGGTTAATGTCTATCTGTCTGTCAGTGACTTTCCACTTTCTCCTGCTTGGCTGCAGTGATGAGGTCACAACAGAGATAGGAGGGGTCAGAAATGGACAGCAGCAAATAGCATCTTCCTCTTTTCACTCCATCCGGAAGTGGCTTGGCTTGTGGAGCGAGGGTGGAGAGGTGTCTAGAACATCTCTAATTTGCATTCTCTCTCTCTTTTGCATTTTGGTACATATCTAAGCACATATGTAACACACATTGTGAATATAAGACAGGCTCTGAGACTTAGGAATTCCTCCGACACTCACATGCAGTAATCCATTCTGAGGATTCACTCTTAGAAAAAAAGGAGCTATCGAGAACCTAAAAAGGTTCTTCGGCTGTCCCCATAGGAAAACCCTTTGAAGAACCCTTTTGGTTCCAGCTAAAACCCTGTTCTACATGGAACCCAAAAGGGCTCTATCTGGAACCAAAGTATTGTCTTATGGGGATTGCCGAAGAACCCTTTTGGAACCCTTTCTTCTTTTTGTAACGTTATTTTTATTGGAATTTCACCATTTTCACCCATATTAAGAGATACAACAACAGAGACAAAGCGCACAGACAAAAAAACAGAAAAACAGCACCCACTTACACATATCTACACGCATATATATACACATACATACATACATACACATACATATACATACACACACATGCATATACACACACATACGGATACATACGCGCGTGCACGCACACACACACATACACACCAATACCTACGTACACCATTTTCCTCTTCCCGCTCGGTGCTTCTCTCACCCCATCACCATCATTGCATCTCTCAATACATACATTTTAAACAAACTTACAAACAGAAATTAAACAAAAAAGCTCAGTTTAAACCAAGAGGTTAAGTTCCACACATGGAACGTACAGTGTAGTTCTGAAATACATAGATCCCCGCCATTCTAAGAGAATCCTTGCAGCATAATAGCTGATACTTCAGGTTCTAGGTCATTTAGATAAGGTTCCCATACTTTGTAGAACTGGTCTGTTTTAGAATGCAATGTACATGTCAGATATTCCAGAGGCACCCATTCAAATAGTATCTTATGCCAATCTTTAATAGAAGGAACCTTATCACTAATCCACTGTAAAAGGATGTTTTTCCTCGCTGCGAAGGTAAGGATGTTGTAAAGCCTCCTCTTACCCACAGAAGTAACATGCCTACTAGGGAGACCTAACAGTAAAGAAACTGGGTCCAATTCTAGATCAACCCCTAGGATCTTTTCAATTTCTTGCAGAACACCAGACCAATATCTTTGTATTTTGGTACATGACCATAAACAATGTGTTAGGGTGCCTGTATCAGTTTTGCATTTAAGACACTGAGGAGAAGAGGAAATGGGGCTAAAAGCATGTCTGCGATTTGGGGATATATGCAATCTGTGTATTATTCTTAATTGGATTGCTCTAGTATGATTACATATAGATATTGTTTTTGCATATCTCCAAATGTCCTCCCACATCTCTTCGTCAATAGTAACAGACAATTCTTTCTCCCACACTTGTTTCACCCTCTGTGTGTTGACAGCAGAAAAGGACCTTAAAGTATCATAAAACAGAATTACAGACATTTTCCTTTGTGGGAAAAAAAGCATTCTTTCAATGACAGACACATCAGGGTTACCAATTAAGGTGGTGCTCTTCAGAATATAATGTCTTACTTGTAGGAAGCGGAAAAAGTCCTGCTTTGGGAGTCGATATTTCTCGACCATCTGCTCAAATGACAACAAAATCTTATCAGCAAATAAGTCATTTAGCCTGCGTATGCCCTTATTAAGCCATAAGTTAAAGCCAGCATCCAGCAATCCTGGACTGAAATCTGTGTTGTTAAGAATTGGGGTAAGAGCAGAGGTTAGTTTCGACCTTCCCAGGAAGCGTTGAACTGACCTCCATACTTTGAGTGTGTTAAGTGTAACGGGATTATTGCAGTGATCTTCTACAGACTTGAAACTTCTGAAAAATAAAAGATCCTGTAAGGGGTATTTTGAAAGAGAAGTCTCAATGTCTAACCAAATAGAGGAGTCATCATTTGTGATCCAGTCAGAAATATAACAAAGGTGGGCACACCATTGATAGAACCTGATATTGGGCAGGTCCAAGCCGCCCATAGAACTTGGCAGCTGCAATATTGCCATCTTAAGTCTTGGCTTGCGTTTACTCCATATAAAGGAACTTAGCCATCCATTTACATCCTTTATTACCTTATTGGAGAGTAATACTGGGATCATTTGGATTGGGTAAAGTAGCCTAGGTAAAATGTTCATTTTCAAGAGGGATATTCTACCCAACCAAGAAATCCGGAGAGAGTTCCAGCGCTCCAGATCCTGTATTATTGTATCAAACAAGGGAAGAAAATTGGCTTTGTACATTTGCTGGACTTTAGGAGTTACAAATATACCCAGATACATGAAACCTGAGGGAGACCCTTTAAAAGGGAACCCTGTTTTCTAAGGGTGTGGATTTACTTTGTGTTTTGTCTGTAGCTACTGTATGGCCGACTGCCTGTGATACAAATTAACTTCCAAACGAATAATAATAAAGTTATGTTAGGAAGTTGGAGGTCCTTTGTTCTGGTGAGCAGCACTTCCTTAGTAGTATAATTTAATTGAATGTTCTTGAAACATTTGGGAAAATATCTGGACGTGAGATGAATCTGCATAAAAGTCAAATACTTTGTATTCTCTCATGATGGCTCCATCAGTTTAGCTGCACTTCCATTCAAAAGGGTTCACATATCTGGGTGTCTCAGTTACTCTCCTAAAGGCAAACAGAGTTACTATAACATACCAAACAGAGTTACTATAACATACCAAACAGAGTTACTATAACATACCAAACAGAGTTACTATAACATACCAAACAGAGTTACTATAACATACCAAACAGAGTTACGATAACATACCAAACAGAGTTACTATAACATACCAAACAGATTTATGATAACATACCAAACAGAGTTACTATAACATACCAAACAGAGTTACTATAACATACCAAACAGAGTTACTATAACATACCAAACAGAGTTACTATAACATACCAAACAGAGTTACTATAACATACCAAACAGAGTTACTATAACATACCAAACAGAGTTACTATAACATACCAAACAGAGTTACGATAACATACCAAACAGAGTTACTATAACATACCAAACAGAGTTACTATAACATACCAAACAGAGTTACTATAACATACCAAACAGAGTTACTATAACATACCAAACATAGTTATTATAACATACCAAACAGAGTTACTATAACATACCAAACAGAGTTACTATAACATACCAAACAGAGTTACTATAACATACCAAACCAGACTTTGAGAGCTGGAGGCTTCTTTCAAGGTTAATCCATCTATTTCAATGTGTTCCAGTTTTTATTACTAAATCATTCTTTAACAATCTAGATGAAGTTATGACCTCTTTCATTTTGAATATGAAAACTGCTTGCCTGACTGATGTTGTTGCTATTGTTATAATTATTTATTTTAAAATATTTGATTTGCATCCGTTATGTGTGGATGGCTTGGTCCCGCTGAGAATCTTCTATCATACCTGTCCATATACCTCTGAGCTGTGCTTCTTGGTCCTGGCCCTATCTAACCTCTCATTCATTTTAGGTATGTGGGGGCATGACCTTCTAACAATGTAAAAATGTCCATGTCCATTACCCATATAAATATATATTGGCTGTTCCAGCAGTTTGGTGCCTTTTGAAAAGTTTAACTTAGTTAACAAATTACTTATGATTTCAATAATTTGAACATTCTGTCATGAAATGCATAATGTCCAACTTAATAAAAAAACAAGTTATCCCATCTCAAGAGGTTAAATTTGAAAAAGGACTATAGTAAGAGCCTATTAAGTGCTAAATAAAATAACAGGGTTGACCGTAACAGGGTTTCACGATTTAATCTTAAATCAGCCATGAATCCCCATATGACAAGGGGAATGAAAGCGTGTTGTTGTGTGCAACAAGGAGAGGCAATTAAATGCAAGCTTTACAAAAAAATACGCTTAAAAAGTTGTGTAATGACGCATCTGACTGTATGAATTAATTTGATATTGTAAACCATGAAATGTATATGAAATATGAAAAAGAACTAATGATATATGTAAAGAAGTGTGTGTGCAGGGTGACATTAGTAAACAAAGACACTGCATAACATTTGCTTTGGGGGGGGGGGGGATGATTTAATTCCAGCCTGTAACAGACAAGTTCTAGGATCGGCCAAGGTCAACAAAGACCTGGTATGGAAGGCATGCAACACAAAGTTATCCCAAAATAGACATCAAATGTTAAAGGGTCATAAAGACTAAAAAGTGCTACATTTTATTTATTTTATTTCACTTTTATTTAACTAGGCAAGTCAGTTAAGAACAAATTCTTATTTACAATGACGACCAACCAAAAGGCAAAAGTCCTCCTGCGGGGACAGGGGTTGGGATTAAAAATGTTAAATATAGGACAAAACACACATCAAGACAAGAGAGACACCACAACACTACATAAAGAGAGACCTAAGACAACAACATGGCAGCAACACAGCATGGTAGGAACATCACATGACAATAACATGGTAGCAACACAACATGGCAGCAGCACCACATGGTAGCAGCACAAAACATGGTACAAACATTATTGGGCACAAACAATATCACAAAGGCAAGAAGGTAGAGGCAACAATGCATCACGCGAAGCAATGAACAGTGGGACTATATATGCTGCATGCATACAAATCAGTCAAGCCCTTAAATATACTAACCAACACAATATAAAAACACACAAAAATGTGTTTTGTTAGACACAATTATATTGTCCTAATAATATTTTTGCTGGCTTAACTCAGATCCTGGAGAAATCCAATCAATCCTTACTGGTGCTTAATGTTGCTATCATGGTTGTTATTACCAAATCCAGTTTTAATCTTTTATGATGTGATGAGTGTGCCGCAGCCTGGTTATAGCCACAGCATCTACTGCCCTCTTGTGGTCTGATTGGAATGCGTTATGACTCGAATGTGTCATGCCTGATACATTATGTAGGAAGCTACTGTATCTGTCTCTCTTACGTATTTGAGCTTCCTACCCATCTGCTTCCTACCTGTACTTGTATAACTCATAAACTCTTCCTCATACATATGAACTTATATCTAGTGCTTCCATGAACCTTCTGCAGTCAGCATATGAAATGCCAAATGTCTTTTCTAAGACTGAGAACAGAAAGCTCCACTTCATCCTGTCAAACTCCTTCTCAGCATCCAGTGAAGCCTGCAGGACAGGGGTCTTCTGTGTGTTTAATAATATCAAAAAGACGGTGATTGTTATCAGAAGAGTACCTGTCTCTAATAAATTCAGTTTGCTCCGCTTTTATTATTTTGGGAGAGAGGGAGGGAGAGATGGGAGATGAGGAGAAATAAGTTGAACTTGTAATTATAGTCCATGTTTTTAAAGCTGCAATATGTCACTTTTTGGGCAACCCAAGTTCACAAAGAGGTTCACATAGAGGTTCACATAGAAATGTGAGTTATGAATCTGCTCATTGAAAGGAGAAAGTCTATGTGTGCTATATTTATGCTTCCCGTTCTTAAGTTTTGTTTTGGCGTCTTTTACTTTCGGTTTTGTACACCAGCTTCAAACAGCTGAAAATACTATACTGAACCAAAATTGGGTGGGCCTGAGAGGACATAGGCCTACCTACTTGGGAGACTGGCCCACCTACAGGGGTGCAGGGCCCAGCCAATTAGAATTAGTTTTTCCCCACAAAAGGGCTTTATTACAGACAAAGTATGTTTTGTCTTTTGGTGAGCAATTTGGTAATGATTTTGTAGTCAAAGTCGAACAAGTTTACTGTCCGGAAGGACGAGCAGGAGAGAGGGTCCTTGTCTTTTTGAGAAACACTGTAAGGCAGGCTGTGTACATAGGGTCTGGGAAAGCTCAGTTTTACAGGATTGGCTTGTATATAGGGCTACGCTTGGGACCAAAAGGCTTTGTAAAGTCTGGGAAATCGGTCTGGACCTGGGGACTTGTTAGGTGGCATGGAGATAATTGCCTCTAGGACCTTCTCAGGAGTAAGTGGGAGTTGAGATGTTCTTGGTCGGTCTCTGCACCTGTATGTTTTCTCTCAGAAATATATAATTTGCATAAAAAAATCATGAAAATTTAAATGTATCTTATTTGGATCATCTGCTCTTTTGATGACCATGATTGTACTCATTTTTTAAAATTGGTATGCAAGCAATCTTTTAGGCCTACTCATGGTATTCTATTTAGTAAAGAAAACAGGGTATTTCTTTCAAGAATACTCCAAGTTAAGTTTGGCTGTTTTAAGTTGACTCCAGGAGGTGCTGTCTGGGGATTGTTTATGTACTTTTTCACAGCATTCCAGCTCCTTCTCAAGATCTAACCTGTGTGCTTCCATTGCTTTTTTCTTAGAGGAAGCATATGTAACCAGACGACCTCTCAGTGTAGCTTTGGCAGAGCCCCGCATTGTGGCCAGAGAAACAGGAGATTTAAATTTTTTATTTTACTGGGCAAGTCAGGAACAGTGGGTTAACTGCATGTTCAGGGGCAGAACAACAGATTTATACCATGTCAGCTTGGGGATTTGAACTTGCAACCTTTTGATTACTAGTCCAATGCTCTAACAACTAGGCTACCCTGCCGCCCCAATGTTTAATTGGCTTGTGTGTAGTTGTCTACCCATGTAGTGACCAATGTATGGTATCCTTTGTTTGATAGCATGATAGCATTGAGTTTCCAGCTCTTTGACCTCGGGATGTTTTTACAGAGGTCAAAGCTGAGGCAGACAAAGGCGTGATCTGAAAGTGCTATGGGTCTGATTGTTAAGTGGCAGAATTTATGAAAATCTTAGGGATAAAAATGTAATCTGTACGAGAGAAGGTTTTATTAGAATAGTATGTATAGTCCAGAGATAAGCCATTATTCTCTCTCCAGATATCTATCAGTCCCATCTCTATAGTAAGAGAGTTCAACATCTTTGGCGATCTGGGGTTTGTGGTGGGGACATGAGATGATTTGTCCAGATTTGAGTCGCGGGTACAATTGAAATCTCCAACCAGCACTTCAAAGGAAGCACAATGCTCATTGAACAGGGTTATCATTTTCAACATGAAAGCAGGAGTATCTGTGTTAGGGGAATATATATATATCCCACTTAAAAAGATGAGAGAGGCCTGTAATTTTCATCATAGGTACACTTCAACTATGTGCCTAATCCAGAAAATCACATTGTAGGATTTTTAATTTATTTATTTGCAAATTATGGTGGAAAATAAGTATTTGGTCACCTACAAACAAGAAAGATTTCTGGCTCTCACAGACCTGTAACTTCTTCTTTAAGAGGCTCCTCTGTCCTCCACTCGTTACCTGTATTAATGGCACCTGTTTGCACTTGTTATCAGTATAAAAGACTCAACCTCAAACAGTCACACTCCAAACTCCACTATGGCCAAGACCAAAGAGCTGTCAAAGGACACCAGAAACAAAATTGTAGACCTGCACCAGGCTGGGAAGACTGAATCTGCAATAGGTAAGCAGCCACTCGTTACCTGAATTACTTAAAAATCATACAATGTGATTTTCTGGATTTTTGTTTTAGATTCCGTCTCTCACAGTGGAAGTGTACCTATGATAAAAATTACAGACCTCTACATGCTTTGTAAGAAGGAAAACCTGCAAATTCGGCAGTGTATCAAATACTTGTTCTCCCCACTATATATATATATATATATATATATATATATATATATATATATATATATATATATATATATATATATATATATATACTGCTCAAAAAAATAAAAGGATCACTTAAACAACACAATGTAACTCCAAGTCAATCACACTTCAGTGAAATCAAACTGTCCACTTAGGAAGCAACACTGATTGACAATAAATGTCACATACTGTTGTGCAAATGGAATAGACAACAGGTGGAAATTATAGGCAATTAGCAAGACACCCCCAATAAAGGAGTGGTTCTGCAGGTGATAACCACAGACCACTTCTCAGTTCCTATCCTTCCTGGCTGATGTTTTGGTCACTTTTGAATGCTGGCGGTGCTTTCACTCTACAATCCACACAAATGGCTCAGGTAGTGCAGCTCATCCAGGATGGCACATCAATGCGAGCTGTGGCAAGAAGGTTTGCTGTGTTTGCCAGCATAGTGTCCAGAGCATGGAGGCGCTACCAGGAGACAAGCCAGTACATCAGGAGACGTGGAGGAGGCCGTAGGAGGAAAACAACCCAGCAGCAGGACCGCTACCTCCGCCTTTGTGCAAGGAGGAGCAGGAGGAGCACTGCCAGAGCCCTGCAAAATGACCTCCAGCAGGCCACAAATGTGCATGTGTCTGCTCAAACGGCCAGAAACAGACTCCATGAGGGTGGTATGAGGGCCCGACGTCCACAGGTGGGGGTTGTGCTTACAGCCCAACACCATGCAGGACATTTGGCATTTGCCAGAGAACACCAAGATTGGTAAATTCGCCACTGGCGCCCTGTGCTCTTCACAGATGAAAGCAGGTTCACACTGAGCACATGTGACAAACGTGACAGTCTGGAGACGCCGTGGATAACGTTCTGCTGCCTGCAACATCCTCCAGCATGACCGGTTTGGCCGTGGGTCAGTCATGGTGTGGGGTGGCATTTCTTTGGGGCGCCGCACAGCCCTCCATGTGCTCGCCAGAGGTAGCCTGACTGCCATTATGTACCGAGATGAGATCCTCATTCCCCTTGTGAGACCATATGCTGGTGCGGTTGGCCCTGGGTTCCTCCTAATGCAAGACAATGCTAGACCTCATGTGGCTGGAGTGTGTCAGCTGTTCCTGCAAGAGGAAGACATTGATGCTATGGACTGGCCCGCCCGTTCCCCAGACCTGAATCCAATTGAGCACATCTGGGACATCATGTCTCGCTCCATTAACCAACGCTTAACGTTGCACCACAGACTGTCCAGGAGTTGGCGGATGCTTTAGTCCAGGTCTGGGAGGAGATCCCTCAGGAGACCATCCGCAACCTCATCAGGAGCATGCTCAGGCATTGTAGGCACGTGGAGGCCACACACACTACTGAGCCTCATTTTGACTTGTTTTAAGGACATTACATCAAAGCTGGATCAGCCTGTCGTGTGGTTTTCCACTCCAGACCTCCATGGGTTGATAAATTTGATTTCCATTGATAATTTTTGTGTGATTTTGTTGTCAGCACATTCAACTGTGTAAAGAAAAAAGCATTTAATAAGAATATTTTATTCATTCAGATCTAGGATGTGTTATTTTAGTGTTCCCTTTATTTTTTTGAGCAGTCTATATATATATATATATATATATATATATATATACAGTATATAGTAATTAGTAATTGGTTGCCCATACAGTGACTCAGTTAACATAATCAGTTTAGAAAGGTGCAACATTACCCTTGAATAAATGTGTTGGAATTGAGTGCATATTACATACAGTGCCTTGCGAAAGTATTCGGCCCCCTTGAACTTTGCGACCTTTTGCCACATTTCAGGCTTCAAACATAAAGATATAAAACTGTATTTTTTGTGAAGAATCAACAACAAGTGGGACACAATCATGAAGTGGAACGACATTTATTGGATATTTCAAACTTTTTTAACAAATCAAAAACTGAAAAATTGGACGTGCAAAATTATTCAGCCCCCTTAAGTTAATACTTTGTAGCACCACCTTTTGCTGCGATTACAGCTGTAAGTCGCTTGGGGTATGTCTCTATCAGTTTTGCACATCGAGAGACTGACATTTTTTCCCATTCCTCCTTGCAAAACAGCTCGAGCTCAGTGAGGTTGGATGGAGAGCATTTGTGAACAGCAGTTTTCAGTTCTTTCCACAGATTCTCGATTGGATTCAGGTCTGGACTTTGACTTGGCCATTCTAACACCTGGATATGTTTATTTTTGAACCATTCCATTGTAGATTTTGCTTTATGTTTTGGATCATTATCTCGTTGGAACACAAATCTCCGTCCCAGTCTCAGGTCTTTTGCAGACTCCATCAGGTTTTCTTCCAGAATGGTCCTGTATTTGGCTCCATCCATCTTCCCATCAATTTTAACCATCTTCCCTGTCCCTGCTGAAGAAAAGCAGGCCCAAACCATGATGCTGCCACCACCATGTTTGACAGTGGGGATGGTGTGTTCAGAGTGATGAGCTGTGTTGCTTTTACGCCAAACATAACGTTTTGCATTGTTGCCAAAAAGTTCAATTTTGGTTTCATCTGATCAGAGCACCTTCTTCCACATGTTTGGTGTGTCTCCCAGGTGGCTTGTGGCAAACTTTAAACAACACTTTTTATGGATATCTTTAAGAAATGGCTTTCTTCTTGCCACTCTTCCATAAAGGCCAGATTTGTGCAATATACGACTGATTGTTGTCCTATGGACAGAGTCTCCCACCTCAGCTGTAGATCTCTGCAGTTCATCCAGAGTGATCATGGGCCTCTTGGCTGCATCTCTGATCAGTCTTCTCCTTGTATGAGCTGAAAGTTTAGAGGGACGGCCAGGTCTTGGTAGATTTGCAGTGGTCTGATACTCCTTCCATTTCAATATTATCGCTTGCACAGTGCTCCTTGGGATGTTTAAAGCTTGGGAAATCTTTTTGTATCCAAATCCGGCTTCTTCACAACAGTATCTCGGACCTGCCTGGTGTGTTCCTTGTTCTTCATGATGCTCTCTGCGCTTTTAACGGACCTCTGAGACTATCACAGTGCAGGTGCATTTATACGGAGACTTGATTACAGACAGGTGGATTGTATTTATCATCATTAGTCATTTAGGTCAACATTGGATCATTCATAGATCCTCACTGAACTTCTGGAGAGAGTTTGCTGCACTGAAAGTAAAGGGGCTGAATAATTTTGCACGTCCAATTTTTCAGTTTTTGATTTGTTAAAAAAGTTTGAAATATCCAATAAATGTCGTTCCACTTCATGATTGTGTCCCACTTGTTGTTGATTCTTCACAAAAAAATACAGTTTTATATCTTTATGTTTGAAGCCTGAAATGTGGCAAAAGGTCGCAAAGTTCAAGGGGGCCGAATACTTTCGCAAGGCACTGTATGTCATACAAATGTAATCCTTCTTCCAAAGCAACATATACAGGCAGTGGTAATCTTGGCACCCCAAACCAAATCTCAGCTACAGTGGTTGTCACGTGAAGAGGTGAATTATAATTTGTCTCTATCTGGTGTAAATCCTCATCCTCAATGCTGTACATCACTTCAACCAGAGGCAAACATAATGGCTTGGTGGAAGTAGAGAGAGACAGTGTGATAGATTAGTGTTACAGAGAGACAGTATTACATGTCAAACGTACACGGCCAATTTCTAATTAGACCACATCTACAATCATCAACGAGTATTTCTCCATAGATCTCTAATGGTCACACCAACCATGTGTCTGCTCTTAAACCCCAAGTGTAATTAAGAGAATGGTATAGATGGTTGATTTGTGTAGTGAATCAATTTGCCCTCCCCCTGTTTGTCGTGAACTGATTTGATTGCTGAGGATGAGAGCTGAGCTTAAGGGTTCCCTCCTCTCCTAGGCCTTCTCCAAAATGGCTTTACAGCAGAATCTCTGCAGATTATGACATCACATCCACTAGTTGGCGGACAGGGAATAGAATCACCCGTTCAGGGATCACCGGCTGGGATTAAGTGTGTGTAGATAGCAATGGACAGTACATTTGATTGCATTAGCACCTGGGGTGACAGTGTTCTGATTTGTATTGCTATTGGCTTGTATTGCTATAGACTACCATGTGCTTGATGCAACAATCTTTTGGTTCAATGTCATGTTTACTTTTGAAAAGATATTAGGTACTGTTGTGTTAATCAGACATCAGACTCTTCCTCTGACTAGCTTACCCTGGCCATTACGTGATTAGAGAAGAGAGAGGCTATACTTAGAGGTTAATGAGCTCATGACTTGTTAACCTTTTCTCTTGACCAGATCCCTCTGTATGTGCTGTATTGTACTGTACTGTACTCACTGGATTAAACCTGAGGAAAGTTCCCTTGTACATTCCTTTGACTCCAGAGCTCAGTTTTGTCATTCATTTGACTCCCAAATTTGTGTTTCCATTTCAGGGTTACCGAGGCAGCTTCGGGCAACAAATCTACTGTGGGGTGGAGACACAGAGGTTACTATATATCTGTTACAGGATGATGTCCTAATGGCAGACCCAAGCACCAAGTAGGGTACACCTAATTCCCCTTCCTGTCAACATCTTATCCAGTACATTTTTGTAAAGGGTGGTTGGGATTTCATGTGACTGAGACATTACCAATGTTTCCTCCTGCTCCCTTACATGTCACTACAACAACGTGGACTTTTCCTTATTGGCTAACGTCTTGGTTGAGAAATTCTCGTATTCGGACTATCAGCGCTGGGTGTCTGACAACATCCTGGAGCAGCTGAGGATGGAGGAGACAGGCTTTACCATCACCCCGGCCATTCAATGCCAGATGGCGGTGGGCGTGTACAGCAGCGGCCAATTGGCACTCCTCTATGAAGTGGGCTGGTACCGGCTCGCTGGCCAGATGTACTCCACAGCGACCAACATGGGCAAACTGGCCATGGTGATTCTGGGGGCTTACAGCCGGTCCCTCCTCTAACAGGACACCCTAAAGACCCTGCTGACCCCTCTGTTCCGCTGTCACAAGGGCTACTTCACCAACAACACTGGCACACCCTGGGAGGTCAATGAGCAGCTGGGCTATGAGGTGGTCCGTAAGGACGCAGAACAGGACGGCTACGCCGCCACCTTCTCCCTGGTTCTCCGGTTGAAGGTGGGCCTGGTGGTGCTGATGGCCGGAGTGAGGTCGCCAGCAGCAGACAGGGACCTGGTCATGCAGGCCTCCTTGTGGCTTTTTGCCAAATGTCTAATGCTGTTCTTGCCCAGGTAAGTACCAATCCTACTTGGGGAGAACTGAGCTTTAATAAAAATGTACTGCAAGGTCATTGTAGTAAATGAAAACTGAAACAAAAACTAATCATAAAAAAAAGAAATTGTAAACTGACAAAATAACTAAGAAACCTGTTTGAAAAGCTGCATAAAATAAAAACCATAGTCAATTAGATTCAGTTTTAGTATTTTTTTCATCTTAGTTTTGGGTTAAAATCTAATGGGGTTTTTAAGCTTAAAAAAAAGCTTCTGAAGTTGGCGGGTAAATGCTGCCAGGAGATTGCCATGTTTCAAATAGGCCGAGCTTGTGCATAACGGCCGAGATCAGTAAAGCATGTTGGGGGGTGATGAAACAACAGAAGCCCATTCATTTTCAATGACAAATCGAAGCTCACTATAGCTTCAAGCCCCTACTGGATTGGCTGTTGATAAACAGCACTATCTAGCATGCTAGCTAGCTTGCTAGAACCCACAAGAGGGTGAAGCTAGCGTTGCTATCAGAATAGCCAATTAACGGAAAGAGAGAAGATGGCGATGCGTGCAGATGGTAATTTATCTTACTCCGAGGAACCTAAACTTTTATCCATCTCAAACTTACTTAAATGTAACAAACTCGGTTTATAGTTAACACAACAGAGAACAACACTCAGTAAACTGCTAATTTAATCTGAAACTTGGCAAAAGGGAAGAAAAATATGTGTGAAAAAGCACTCCGCTAATAACCCTGATCCTTCTTGGATGGGCACTTCTAATGTAACTCTATGGCAGCACCCAAGGGGCTTGAATTTTCAAGCTCTACCGTTAGACTTGGCGGTGATGTAATGTCCCCATGAATGACAGAGCACTGAGCCAATCACGGTGCAACTCTCCGTATATTTTCTGCCCTGAATGACAGGTCGCCAGTCCATACACCTGAGAGACACCACCACCAGACTCCTCAGGAGAAGAAATTGAGGAATTTGGACATTCGGTTGATTCTGATTCTCCAGTCAGTAGATCTGCACCCAAAAATACAAAGAAATGTCTTTGCGCGAACTCCAGGTCAATTGAATCAATGATGTCACTGCAAAGATAAATGAAAGAGCTGATGGTCTGGAGAAAATTATACTTGAAAACACATAAAAAGGAGAGTATCAAAAATCTTAAACTTGCAAACACTGCAACCTCTGATAAATGTACTGCACAGGAGAAAACCATTGCCATCATTCAAGAGCCGTTGTCGGAAGCAGAGCAATACCGGAGAAGGTGGAGGCTACAGCTTTAAGGTGTCCTGAGGACCAGGGTGAGAATGTGATGTGCAAAGTAAGTGACATCTGTAACCGTGTGGCCCCAGACTTCCCAGAAGGATATATGGACATGGCTGTGGATGTCGCTCATAGTATTGGGAAGAAGCAAGATGCCATCGGCAGCCACTCGATCCTCCTCCAGTTCGCTTTCGCACAGTGAGAGATGCAGTTTGGCAAAGGAAACTGGTGACCTGACTGCAGCAGACAAGGCAGCAAAGGCAAAGTTGTGGCTTCTTGTCCAAAAGGCCCAAAATCAAGGAAAGGGTGGATACTACAGGGGAATCTTTTCCACCTTTTTCGCAGATGGAAAAGTCTCTGATTGGCTCAACTGGGGGGGATTTGCTCCACCGTTAGGCTTACAAGT
Organism: Oncorhynchus masou masou; assembly: GCF_036934945.1. Lineage (NCBI taxonomy): Eukaryota > Metazoa > Chordata > Actinopteri > Salmoniformes > Salmonidae > Oncorhynchus > Oncorhynchus masou. The sequence goes on from NC_088244.1 coordinate 25,238,870, forward strand.
TAGCCCCTTCCTCCACAATAAACTAGCGTTCTAGTTTTGAATTGTGGTGTTATGGTTTACAAGTTGACTTTTGTTAATACATTTATGAAGCATCTTTCTATAGAGAGGGTAGAGTTGAGATTGTATATTATTTTCCTTTCTATTTTTTATATATGGACTTGAAGTTTGTAAATCAATGCCAGGGGGATACGAAACTTGTTGAAGAGGAATGCTTTTCTATGTTTTGTAAGGACTGCAACGCAGATCTTGTATTCGTGCAAGAGACACATTCATGCAAAGAGGACTATATTTTTGGGAAAAATCAGTAAGGCAGTGAAATTTTCTGGGCCCATGTGATTAATCATTCAACTGGGGTTGCAATTTTAGCACACAATTTCAACTGTTTGTTTTTTTACTCAAATGGAAACCAATGGACATTACAGTATCAGTCAAAGTTTGGATACACCTACTCATTCAAGGGATTTATATTTGTACTATTTTCTACATTGTAGAATAATAGTGTAGACATCAAAACTATGAAATACACATATGGAATCAAGTAGCAACCAAAGAATTGTTAAACAAATCAAAATACAGTATATTTTAGATTTTAGATTCTTCAAAGTAGCCACCCTTTGCCTTGATAACACCTTTGCACAATCTTGGCATTCTCTCAACCAGCTTCACCTGGAATGCTTTTCCAAAAGTCGTGAAGGAGTTCCCACATATGATGAGCACTTGTTGGCTGCTTTTTCTTCACTCTACGGTCCAACTCATCCCAAACCATTTCAACTGGGTTGAGGTCGGGTGATTGTGGAGGCCAGGTCATCTGATGCAGCACTCCATCAATCTCCTTCTTGGTCAAATAGCGCTTACACAGCCTGAAGGTGTGTTGGAACATTGTTCTGTTGAAAAACGAATGATAGTCCCACTAACCGCAAACCAGATGGGATGGCGTATTGTTGCAGAATGCTGTGGTAGCCATGCTGGTTAAGTGCGCCTTGAATTCTAAATAAATCACTGACAGTGTCACCAGCAAAGCATCCCCACACCATCATACCTCCTCCTCCATGCTTCAGGGTGGGAACCACACATGCAGAGATCATCCGTTCACCTACTCTGCATCTCACAAAGACACAGCGGTTGGAACCAAAAATCTCAAATTGGGATTCATCAGACCAAAGGACAGATTTCCATTGTTTGTGTTTCTTGGCCCAGGCAAGTCTCTTCTTATTGGTGTCCTTTAGTCATGGTTTCTTTGTAAAAATGTGATCATGAAGGCCTTATTCGTGCAGTCTCGTCTGAACAGTTAATGTTGAGATGTGTCTGTTACTTGAACCCTGTGAAGAATTTATTTGAACTGCAATTTCTGAGGCTGGTAACTTGTCCTCTACAGCAGAGGTAACTCTGGGTCTTCCTTTCCTGTGGCAGTCCTCATGAGAGACAGTTTTATTATGGAGCTTGATTATTTTTGTGACTGCACTTGAAGAAACTTTCAAAGTTCTTGAAATTTTCTGGATTGACTGACCATCATGTTTTAAAGTAAAGATGGATTATCGTTTCTCTTTGCTTTTTTGAGCTGTTTTTAATATGGACTTGGTCTTTTACCAAATAAGGCTATCTTCTGTATACCACACCTATCTTGTCACAACACAACTGATTGACTCAAATGCATTATGAAGGAATGAAATTCCAATTTAACAAAGGCACACCTGTTAATTGAAATGCATTCCTTGTGAAGTTGGTTGAGAGAATGCTCAATGTTTCTGACTTGCCAAGTTAAATAAAGGTTCAATAAAAATGCCAAAAGAATGCAAAGCTGTCATCAAGGCAAAGGGTGGCTACTTTGAAGAATCTCAAATATAACAAATATTTTTATTTGTTTAATTCTTTTTTGGTTACTGCATGATTCCTTATGTGTTATTTTATAGTTTTGATGTCTTAACTATTATTCTACAATAGTAAAAATAAAGAAAAACCCTGGAATGAGTAGGTGCGTCCAAACTTTTGACTGGTACTGTATACAGTGCCTTGCGAAAGTATTCGGCCCCCTTGAACTTTGCGACCTTTTGCCACATTTCAGGCTTCAAACATAAAGATTTAAAACTGTATTTTTTGTGAAGAATCAACAACAAGTGGGACACAATCATGAAGTGGAACGACATTTATTGGATATAAATGTTTTATATGGAATTATGGGTCAACATTACATAGAAACAAGATGTTATCTTACCATAATTGGTTCTTAAAAAACATTGTCCTTGTCAGCCAATTAGTTAGTATTAGTGGGAATCTTCTTTTATACGGAGAGAATTTATGGAAAGATACAACTTTGAAGTTTCAAGCAAGGAATATGACACTGTTATAAAAGCTATACCCAGTGGGATAAAATAATGCATATTCTGTTCCAGAATAATGCATATTCTGGAACACCTATTGTAAGCAATGTCGAGGTGAATGGCATAGGTTTACTAGGTAAGCAATTCAACAATTGTTTATTAAGGGATATTTTCTACAGGAATTCTATTCCTTCTGCTATATTTGTTGGGTTTCATCATTTGATGTGAAATGGTGCCGTGTTTGGCTCACTCCACACATTTTTAAAGTGACCAATAAAGTAACGGAGATCTACTTTAAGATTATCCATAGATTCTACCCGTGTAATAGCTTGATTTCTAAATATATACCTGATGTTACCAGTGAATGCAGTTTTTGTGAACTAGAAACTGAATCGATTGAATACTTATTTTGTAGTTGCTTACATTGTGAGGTGTTCTGGACTGAGGTGAAACTATATCTGGGCAACAAAAGTTTTACAACCATTGAAATATCGTTTGACATATTATTTTACAACACGGATTCCACAATTGAATGTCAGTAGGTCATACATCTCCTTATTTTATTAGGAAATATGTTCATACACAAATCAAAATGCACCATTTTTATTATCTGATTTGGAAAACCATTTCTAATCATTAAAACGTATGCAAAACAAAATGTTTAAAAAAATGTAATCGCTACATGTCTGTATTTGATTTGGTCTGCATTTGTCCCTCTGGCTGTTCTGTTTTTTTTTGTGTGTTTTGCATGTTACTGTTTAATAAAATTTAAAAAATAGTAGATTACCACTAGCTAACAGTGAATAAATCTGCTAGGTACTTAAGCTCACCAAAGGGCGCACAGAGCGTGAACAATGGCAGCAGCAAACCCTAAACCACCAGTGTTCGGTCAATAACAACAAAGCCCCACATGGGGTTATTTTGAGTACATTGATGAGAGAGACACAAGTAAATGTATTGTCGGGTTAGATGGTAGCCTGTGTGGTATAGAGTTCACCTGAACAGCATCCACAAAGAAGCATTCAAATAATTAGAGGAAAAAGACTAAGTGAAACAGCCATCAGGTAGCTACATATCAACTATGCAAATGGGTACCTCTTCCCACAGACAACAGAACAGAAACCTGGAAACCTTAAATCAATGAGTATAGACAGTGCATTCGGAAAGTATTCAGACCCCTTGACTTTTTCCACATTTTCTTACGATACAGCCTTATTCTAAAATGGATTAAATAGTTTACCCCCTCATCAATCGACACACAATACCCCATAATGACTAAGCAAAAACAGTTTTTTTTTGCAAGGGTCTGAATGCTTACACAAATAAGCTGTTTTTCCTTTTTTATAAATTTGCAAAAATATATAAAAACCTGTCTTTGTTTTGTAATTATTGGGTATTGTGTGTAGATTGATGAACATTTTAGAGTAAGGTTGTAACGTAAAATGTGAAAAAAATCAAGGGGTCTGAATACTTTCCGAATGCATTGTATTTCTCTGTTGTGGTTCTTCCAAAAGCACTCCTAGAGAGTGAGCTGGGCACTACTATGCACATGATGCTGCTGCAATGATCCATTTTTGTATTCAATTTTCTCCATAGGAAGCAGACTTCATATTCTCTCTGGAAGTGAAGGGACCGTTAGCAGAATATTCATTTGGCAAAGACCAACACAGTGGCTGTGTGTGCCAAGTCTTCTCTAACCGAAGATTTCATGCCTTTGTACCAGGCTAGGTGAGTTGAAGCTGCACTCCATAACATTTCCCACTAGGGGCACTCATGACTAAAACTGGATCAGGGATCCGCAGTTTGGGGTCCAGGTTGGAAACCATGCTAATTAGCAACTAAGCTCACAGACTAATTTTAAAGGAAGTTTGGGGGAGTCACGAGAAGAGGGAGTAACCTGAGGATTGATTGGCTGAAAACATTGGATTTAAAATACTTGGACTTGAATTTAAAATATTTCTGTATAAAGTAAGTAGCATAAATGCCATGTTTTAGATGCCTTTGTTTCATTTCCATCAAATTTCCAGAATTTTTTCTAAGTAAAAAGTACAGTATTGAGATGTATCTATCTATCATTTATCTTCAAACAGGTAATAGTGTTGTCTAGTTCATTTGCTGATTAGTGGATTCTTACTGTAATCTTGTGAGCACCAATAAATACAGTGTATGTTGTGTAAATACTTAAGAATAATCTGTGGTAATTTGAATGGTTGTGAACATTTGTGACTGCCCATCCTTATGACTCTGAGATCTGCATGTTTGCTGCTTGTTCTGGCTGTTGAAATAGACAGCTGCCAACCTTTCTAAAATAAGACATTCTAGATATTATTTTTCTATACAAATTGTCAGCTTCTTCTATAATATTGTCTGATTTAATATTTTTCAATCTTCAATTGCTGTTCTCACACGTCTTATTTTGATAATACAGTAGAGGAGCATATTTGTGAAAGATGTTTCTATTTTTAAAATCAGCCAGTTGAATAGTTCTCATTAACTGATTATTTGTATAGGATACACCACTCAAAATGTATTTCAATTAAACATTCACAGTCAAATCTTTTCATCTGGATTTGTCACAATGGAATACATTTGTTATAAATGACAGTATGGTCTGGTGAAGAAGAGTAAACATACCATTTAAATGTTTATTTTTTTAAGTACAAAAATGTGGTATGAGAGAACGAGTTCCATAACTACAAATACTCAAGCAACAAGTTTAGAACTTGAAAAACGCGTGAGTTTCTAATGCTAAACATGATGCTGCTTTGGTTTAAGCGTTACAACAGGCTTCAATAAAAGTCTATAAATGCCTACTAGACATGTTGCAGTGATGACCAAAATAAACTAAATTCAGAGCGATTTAAATCTAATAACACCTGCCTTTCCTTGTGTGAACAAACCCTTTAATTCAATACTGAGTACAAAATGAAATGGTGATGGTCTGGTAATCGATTCCTTTATCATTTTAACCCACCAATCTATTCAAAATGGGTATTTCATCCACAACAGGTGAGGAGAAACTGAAAGTCCCTCCACAATGTTCCTGCCAAATTAAACCTTAATAGTACATCACACAGAATAATTCAAAGTTGGAATGAGAGCTCCTTTTTCTGGCTTTCACACAGAGTTCATAACAGTAAATCCATTTCTATTAGCCCTGATTTCTGGAGGCCAGGGTCACAACTTTGAGACCAGTTAGGACAGACAATTACATATTGTTACAGCTTGTCCCTTTGAAAATGGCCTTGGTAGAAGTAGGAAGAATATTGAGAAAGTGAACAAAGTAATTCCAATTTACAATCCTCAAAACACTAGTTCTGTAGAGAAAATACCAGACAAACATTTATAAAAACTTTTTTAAAGGATGCAATGATTTGAGGATATTTTGTTGAATTTATATAAATATAAAATACTTAATTACAACATTCCAAGGCATGAACTGTAAAATACAGTCCTAGGCAGGTTTTCAATCACTTTCCACAAAGTCCAAAATGCCCTAAACACCAACTTCCAGTCAAGAACCAAAAATATATTATCTATGGAAAAGTTATACGATGCAACTAACTCACAATTGTTAGAAACGGACTACTAGTAATGGCATTTCCTTACTTAAATACCACGTTGTCCACTTGGAGTCTGGCTGGGTGAGCTACTTGTGCACAGTACAACATCCACAGTACAACTCATACAGTAGCTAACCGTTCCTGCATGGCATGGGAGACAGTCCAGAGTCAAAGCTCTAAAATTCAATAGGGCTGTCAATATCCTGTGGACCATCTTCTTTGGGACAGAGACACAACCGTCGTCCATCCGCCACCACCCTGGAACACACCTGCAACAGCAGTATGCTTGAGCATGGTTGGAGTTGAGTGGTCCAGAGAACATTGCAGGAAAAGACAGTGTGTAGCAACTCCAGAGAGGGGCTACGAGTCTCTCAGCACACTGATCTGGGCAAAGATCTTGAGCGCAGGCCCCAGTTTAATGTTCATTGTGCCCATAAGGTGGTCCTCTTTAAGCAGCAGCAGGGACTGGCCGTCGATCTCCTGCGAGCGGAACTCCTCGGCTATCGCCAGGCAACCTGGGAACAAATCAAACAGCCACTGCATTGCTGGGAAAGAGTTTGGAAGCAGGCATTTCGCTGTACTGTTTTACACCTGCTGTATCATGTGCAAAATAAACATTAACTTCAACCTCTAAATAAAGTTTGATTTAATTTGGATTTGAACTAAGTTTGTTGGCTGAAGTAGGTGTTTTACTACAGGGCTAAAACAAAAGCCTGCACATCTCCAATACCAAGGTTGGTGACCACTGCTGTATGGGGCTGCTACTCCACCATTTTGGCTGATATTAAGCATCTGTTGGGGTATGTGGAAAATGTGGCAATGCCAACCTGGCAGGGAGCAGATGAACCCGTAGACGTCCTCCACGTTCCACTTGGCTGGATCGCTGGGCAGGAAGTGCTTTGTGAGGTTTTGTCCACAGCCTTCCATGTGCTCGGGCCCTCTGTCCACCTGGGGCCTGTGAACACCGGAGCTGGCAGCAGACAGGGGGGGCGAAGGAGGACCCTCGTAGCTAGACATGTCCGAACACTGGCTGGACTCCCCGTGAGAGGGGTGGCTGGACGTCAACGATCCACCCCCAGTTTGTTGGCCAGTGGTGGGAGTCTGAAAGCACAGGAAGGGTTTAACTTTTAAGTGATCATATAGGACAGGTCTGCTTCAACCTGCCTTGCAAAGAGGGCATCAATGGAAATACATTTTTAAAGTCATACTGCATTTATTCTCTATATGTTGAACAGTGCCATTTCACCCGTTTTTTGGTTTCTGAACTTGAGTTCTGTTGGTTTCCATCCAACATTCTTTGCTTCTTCAGTTTCTCCATGGTGGTTTGTCGATTTGGAAAGAGGCCCATTCGCTTTGTACAGCCCACATTATACCTGCACAAAAATGAAATTGTGTGTAGGGGTGGAGAATGGACAATGTATCAACAAGTAGCTTGGGTAATCAAGTATGTCAGAAGCTGAGCAAGCCATTTAATTGTGGGTCTACATTTGTCAGAGAAACAAATTATAGGCTAAAGTAAAGAACACGCCATTTATTTGTTATTTCTGCACATATACATGTGTACTACTGCTATAGTTACTACAGCAACAACTGCTGACAAGCATGTCATTCAGAAAGCCTGAGTTGTATTATTTAGACCAGGGGTTCCTAAACTTTTCCACTCTAGGCCCCCTTCCAATATTGGAGAAAATCCTGCTTCCACCCTGCACACACCATGTCTATTTCTATGGGCACAAGCACTGTTCATGACAACTTGTTGATGTTGAGATTTGGAAGTTTGAAGGTTATTTAGTGCAATTCTACACATCGTCATGGGGTGCAAATTTCTTCTTACAATTCTATACATTTTGCCAAGTCTATAGTGTATTCATGTGACACTGTATTTGAGTGACAAAAAAAAAGATAAAAAAACAGCTGGCATGGGCTAGTTGATCTGGACATTTCTGATAAGTTAAATAGCTCTAACGTATACAATGACTAACATGACAAGAGGAAATGATGCACTAGCCAATTTCGAAATTGCACATTCTACTCTTACAACTTTCAAGAGTAAGTTTAAAGCTGGACTAGGGGCCACGCCCCCTACAGTTTGTGAATCACTGCATTAGACCACACCTAAGGAAAATGTTTTACAATGGGAAAAGGAAATTGGTTCAAATAGTCCCTCCCCGTTGCAGTCTGGTGCCTAATTTGGTGGACCATCATCTTCCATTTGGTGCCTAATGAATACACCTCAGATTTCAGTCCCAGCATGTTCTCTACCCAGGCCTTACCGTTTGGCACATACTGTGGAGCAGAACCTCTTGGATCTCTTGAAGTTGTAGGCAAAGTCCACTCTGCCACATAGCTCACACGTCAGGGTGGGCTCCTCCTGCTGCTTCAGCTCTGCCCAGCAAAACAGATAAACATCAACAAATGGGAACCAGGGATGCAGTGGTAAAAAATACAGTTGGTATAAACATTGAATCCCAGTTGACATGGCAGGCAGTGAGAGGCATGGTTACATGGCTCAGACATTTGGCTGATTTGACACATAAATAAAAAAAGGTATACAAGACATTTGTACAGTATGTGCCAAATATCAAGGCACTTATCAAAGTGCCAATTTGTGCCAACAATGAGCCAATGAAATTTCAACTGAAGTGAGATTATGAAGCCAGGTAGCCAATGACACAATGAGAAACTTGTAGTTCTGGTTTTAGAGTGGGCCAAGCAAGATGTCCTCCTTGGGCTGCACAATAAGGGCAAAATCATGAATATAAAAAATGTAACCAAATATTGCAATTGGGATTTGACTTGCTGACGGGCCACCCCCAGGTGGTGAAGGTAGGAAACAACATCTCCACTTCGCTGATGCTTAACACGGGGGCCCCACAATGATGCATGCTCAGCCTCATCCTGTACTCCCTGTTCACCCATGACTGCGTGGCCAACTCAATCCTCAAGTTCAGACGACACATTAATAGGCCTGAATACCAACAATGACAAGAGCCTACAGGGGAGGTGAGGGCCCTGGCAGAGTGGTGTCAGGAAAATAACTTCTCCCTCAACAAAATGAAAAGTGTAGAAGGAGAAAAACTTCAAGTTCCTCAGCATACACGTCACTGACAATCTGAAATGGTCCACAGAGTGTGGTGAAGGCACAATAGTACCTCTTCAACCTCAGGAGGCTGAGGAAATTTGTCTTGGCCCCAACAAGACCCTCAAACTTCTACAGAAAGACAATTGAGAGCATCCGGTCAGGCTGCATCACCACCTGGTACAGCAACCGCACCGACCGCAAAGCTCTCCAGAGGGTGGTGCGGTCTGCCCAACGTATCCCCAGGGACACACTGCCTGCCCTTCAAGACACCTACAGCACCGATGTCACAGGATGGCCAAAAAGATCATCAAGGACATCAACCACCCGGGCCACGGCCTGTTCACCTGCTAACATCCAGAAGGCGAGGTCAGTACAAGTGCATCAAAGCTGGGACAGAGACTAAAAAAATAAAACTGCTTCTCTCTCAAGGCCATCAGACTTAAATAGCCATCACTGGCTGGCTACCACCTGGTTACTCATCCCTGCACCTTAGATGCTGCTGCCCCTACATACATGGAATCACTGTACACTTCAATAATGGAACACTAGCCACTTTAATAAATGTTTACATGCTTTACTCATCTCATATGTATATATTGTGTTCTATTCTACTGTATTTTAGTCAATACCTCTGACATTGCTCGTCCTAATATGTATACGTTTCTTAATTACTTTATTTTACTTTTAAATTGGTGTATTGTTAGATACTTTGCACTGTTGGAGCTAGGAAAACAAGCATTTCGCTACACCCACAATAACATCTGGTAAATATGTGTATGTGACCAATACTTGGGTGAACTGGAATCCTAAAAATAGGCATTTACATTAAAACAAAAAGTAGAATTGTTCTTGTTTGGTACAATCTGTTGACTGCACTTGATCTATAAGAACATCATGCAAATGTATAGTGTATCTAACAGCGAGGAAGAACTACACTGCTTGGTTGACAGTGGGGAGGGCTTCATATGTGTGAAAAGCAGCCGCAAGAAGAGGGAGAGAGACAAAAAAATGGAGTAAACTAAATATTGCATGCGATATGATCTCTTTCAATATGGATATTGCACATGTCAGTATTGCAATTTTGATGTGAATTTGATTCATTGTACAGCCTTATGTCCTCCAGGCTGGCCCTTTACCTTGGTGTGATAAGTCCTCCATCTCAGAGTCTGTGGTGCTGTTGGAGGAGGTCGTTTTCTCTGAGTCGGAAAGTGTTTGCTGTTTGTGTTTCTTCAGGTTCTCGATCAGCAACGACAATGGACGTTCCACCTGAAAGGACAGACACTTTAGACATGCTGCTTTACCCCCATAGTAAAATGATGAACAGTACAGAATGGAGGTTTTAGTCAAATGTTGTCCACTAGAGGGAAGTGCACTCCTTCTTGTGGACAGGGCTAACTGTGTCCTTATGGTTCAGTTGAAAGCCCACCTTACATATTGTGTGTGTTTCTGAACAGCCATGTGCCCAGTGGGTGGAAAGCTTCTTCATTATCCTACAACTTACAGGGAAAGGCTCGGCTCCCTCCTGGATCACAAATCCCTCAATGACGTGGGTGAGGATCTGGGGTTTCACTATTGCCTGGGGCGGTTTGCTCTCGCCATTATGAGGGGTGCTGCCGGTCACCGTGGGCGCATTGTTCCCATTCCCCGAGGTCATGGCTGGAAGCGAGCCTGCACCTGGTTGCGCATTCAGCCCCTCAGAGTCTCCCTTACCTGCTGGGAATAATAATATTATTTACTCGCGTTCGAATATTATATATTGATATGTCAAATGACTGACATCATGCAAGAGTCGGTACTGATGTATACAAAAATAAAATAGTTCAAAGTTGATTAATCTGTTAACATTTTATACAGTGGAGAATATTTTCAGCAGAATATCTGGACCACTTAGTAAATTGTTTGTTTACTTTTTTTCCCACTTAATTCTACACCTAGGCCAACAAAAAAACAATTAGTTGTATTTCATACAATGAATGTGTACTGTAAGAACTAAATGATATTACGCAATTTGATTATCCCAAATGTGTATTGTTAATCCATTATAACAAAAAGCAAAAGGTTTCATCGACATCTGCTGGAAAAGTAAATGTGACGACATTTTAACGCTAATTTAAATTGAGAAACATGCCACAAGAAATTACAAATATAGGGGATCTGATAACTGATTCGAACGCCCCGACAATGGTCAACACGGAGCGAAAGAACACCCTTTTGTTCCACAGCTCCAAACAACCTTTCCTTTCATATCCTCTCTGCCGAGGCAACATGAAGCAAACAAATCATGTGCTCAAAAATCTCAAATATTCCGTGGAAATACGCACCCGTTACATCAGTAAAAGTTACACAAGCAATGCAATCATTCCAACGTTTTAACGTACTTTCTTCTGTTTGTTCGGTCGCTATTACCCCTGCAGCAAGCACACAGTACACACTTTAATCGCTTTGTATGCGGGAAGTGAATAGGAAATAAATCGCCCCCACCATTGGCCCGTGCTATTTGGAATGTGATCCAATGGCGGCGAGTATCTCAAACGGACTTCCTCTCTGATTGGTTGGACTATTTTCACCTCCCACTCATTTCAAATTTAATCTACCACATTATTTGAGAATTATAGTGGCAAAACAGAAGTGAAAGTCTATGTAAAAATACAATTTTCCTTTATGAGAGACAAATCATTGGAATGGGAATTGTTGAAAGATGGATTTTCTCAACTTTTGAGCTATGGCCCTAGAGGTAGGGCCTCTAATGTTTTCATATCTTATCATTATATTTAAAAAAAACGACATAAATGGTAAAGACAATGTTCATTGTATGTCAGACAAGCAGACATGCTGGGCCTTGAGAATTAGTCCAAGGCACAACTGGTCTTGCTAGATCAAGGCTATAATATGGACCACCTAATAATAACACTTAGAGGAGGAGTGCCCTGATCACATGGTGGTCTAACTCGAAGTAGCCAAGTGGCACTGTTGGACACTCTTCAGTATATGCTGAGTAACAGCCTCCTGGCCTTTTGAAAGTACTGTATATCACAGGAGGTTGGTGGCAAGTTTTGGGAAGGACAGGCTTGTGGTAATGGCTGGGGCAGTATAGGTGAAATGGTATCAAATTCATCAAACATGGTTTCCATGTGTTTGATGCCATTCCATTCGCTCCGTTCCAGTCATTATTTTGAGCCATCCTCCCCTCAGAAGCCTCCACTGCTGTGTATTATTCATGTTTGAATGTGGATGGGCCTTGCGCATATACACCTGCCAGACATTACAAGTGCTCCTTTCTTCCCCCTAGCCCATGGGGAGAATGACAAAGCCCGGCCCCTCTCCTCTAATTATGGCTAAAGCTGTCACGTTCCCCCAAGTGGCAGTGCAGAACAATGGACTCTGGGGCGTGACAGATTTAGTCTTCCGCTTGAGGGGAGTGCTGGAGTGGGGATGGCCATTGTGCCTGGGCTGCCTAGGCCTACAGACGGAGTGAGTCTGAGGGAGGGAGGGAGTGTGAACCCCTCTCTGCCATGTGGGTGGACCTTCACATTACTGTATCAAATTGAACAGCGTCAGGGCTTCTGGTCATCCATAAATCCAATGACTTTGAGATGCAACCTTATGTGAAATATAAAATATACAGTAATATCTACCTCCAGTGTGTGTGGTGGGGCTGCTGGGGTCCGATGGGCATCACTCAGTAGTGATGACCTCAAGAGTACAAGGGGCTGTTGGCTGCTGTACGAGGGAAGTGAAACTGTTCTCCGTGACTACCTCAGATGTGGGCAGCTCCTTGCTGCCACTGTCCTGAACCAGCTGAGAGTCCGGGGCAGAAGCTGTTGGCTAGATCTGGAGGTTGACTGCAGCTAGCTTCCCTAACTTAGTATTGGGCAGAGGGGCAGCCTGGGTCTGGCACATTTTGGGTAAGGATCTGGGAGCTGATAGTGGAGGTAGTGGCCTGCTGGCTGGGAACAGGAGCATAAACAGGGGGTTTGGACAGCACAGGGACAAGGCCCTGCTTGGGCTGGTGCTGGATAAACAGGGCCTGTAGCATCTGGGCTTGAGAGTGGCTGTGGATGGAGGATGTGTACAGCACTCGGGCCTGGCCCCTCAGAGAAAGCTGCTGGGTCTGGTGATGCTAGAACAAACTGCTGCTGTTTATGCTGCTGCAGGATCTGGTGTGTCTGGATTTATGTGTACTCTGTAAAAACAACACAAATCAACATTAGTCTTTGCTTTAAACTAAGAAATGTCAGGTTTCTTTCACAAAACAAACAAACTACAAACAGTCCATGTACACAATTATAAATTGAGCACATTGAGTTTGGATTTGGCCCCAAGTGTGTATGCCTATAAAGCTCCAGGTATATTGTACAATGGTTACCACAGCAATAACTTCCCAAACAGACAGACACCCCAGGGGATGTTTCGTCTTGGCTTTAGTCGGTGAAGCCTGGACTGAGGCTTCCGCTCATAGAAAGTGTTTATAAACCAAACAGTAGATGCCCTGAGGCCTAACACATTATCATGGTCTATGGAACTTAAAGATAACAAACATCTGGGGATAAAGATTTAACTGCTTTTAATAAACTGATACTTCAGCTAGCAATATCCTTGTGTAGCCATCCAATGCATACTTCTAACTACCCCCATCCTTGCATAGATTGCTGGGTAACGTAGTCTTCATGTTATTAAGAAATAACACATATTCCTTCCTTTAAAAAAACAAATTTTCTCTGTAACTAAACATGTCACATATCAAATCACACATTTGTTTACTCAACCTGCATAACATACAATTTTCAATAACATACATTTCTTCCTTTTTCTTTTCAAAATCGCTCTCATCATTTAAGAGGAAGTAAACATTTTTATTTTTCAACTAAACACATTCTGTCCAACAATACTCTTTTGGGGCTCTACTTGTTTTCACATAAACGAAAACATTCAGTCCAGTTGCTTTTATATTTTTGAGCAATTCTCCATAAGCTTTCTGGGGCTCTGACAGTCCTTTTTGGTGGTTCTGCTGAAGTGCTTCCTGAAACAGTTGGACAGTGGTCGTTGTCACTCAGGGTTGTTCTGACTCTTTTGTCTATTGGTAAAAACACTTCAGCAGTATCCTTCTGATGATCCTCAGTCTCTTGGCTGAATGGCTGAAGCCTTAGATCCACTCTGTTTCGTCTCAGTTGTGATCCATGCTCCGTTTGGATCTCATAGGATCGCGGTGCAACTTCTCTCTGCACACACCCTTGCTGCATCCAGGTTCCTGTAGTGATGTCTCGGAGTCACACATGATCTCCAGGTTTCAGTTCAGATAAATGTCTTGCACTGTTGTCATGTCGCTGTTTTTGTTTGTCTTTGTTTTTCCCTTTGCGAGTTTGACTTGTGAGTACCTCTGGGTGTTAGCATGTCCTCATGGATGGGTAGGTTGGTTCTGATGCAATGTCCCATCAACATTTGTCTGTTCTGCAGCTGTGCGCTGCGGTAGATCAGACTTTTTAGGAAATTCTCCTTTCCATCGTGTGCCTTTTTCATCAGACCTTTGACAATTTTGACTGAACTCTCTGCTAAGCCGTTGGACCTTGGGTAGTTGGGGCTGGAGGTGTTGTGTCGGAATCCCTCATTGTAAGCGAACGATCAGAATTAGGAACTTGAGAACTGCCATTGCATAATCCAAAATCACCAGGCTGTATTGGTGCCCTCAGATGCTCTTGGGTAGATGTCCCACCAGGTCCATTGCGATCCTGCTGAAAGGGATTGAAATAATCGGTAGGAGAATTAAGGGGCTGATAGTGCGGTTTTGGAGCCACCTGCTGGTACTCCAGGCTACTGCGGCAGTAATCTTCCACTGCTCTCTTCACACCTGGCCAGTAAAATCATGCCTTGATCTGGTCTAAGGTCTTCTCCACCCCTAGGTGAGCTCCAAGAAGGTGTGAGTGCGCCAACTGCAGGGCAGATTGTACAAAGGGGTGGAGCACCAACAGCAATGCCATATATTCATCATTCTTCTTCATGACCTGATACAGCAATTTCTTCTTTATAGAAAAAATGGGGGTAGATGATCTGACTTACCCCCTCCATGGGCTTTCCATCCACTAAGGTCACCTGCTGGAGAGCGCTGGCCAGGTTAGGATCCTACAATTGGGCCGTGCAGAACCGGACCGCGAGGGAGGCGTGCTCTGGCGCCACCTCATGATCCATCGGGAACATGTCTTCCAGACTCACCACACCTTCCTCCAGTCTTGCTTCACCCGAGTCACCCTCCGAGAGGGGTTCTGTTGACGCCTTGGGTCCACTTCCTGGAATCCACACATCCGGTCATCCCTCCTTCTGGCATCCCTCCCACTTCTCTGGCTTCCTCCTCCCTTCTGGTACCCCACGTCTCTGGACATACTGGTCCACAGTTGGCAGAATATCAGGAAATCCCTCCCAATAAGGACCGGCACAAGCAGTTTTGGGACAACTCCCACTGGCTTGTGTGTTGTTCCTTAGTGGTCTGTAGGTGGATGAGT
Source organism: Oncorhynchus masou masou (assembly GCF_036934945.1). Taxonomy (NCBI): domain Eukaryota; kingdom Metazoa; phylum Chordata; class Actinopteri; order Salmoniformes; family Salmonidae; genus Oncorhynchus; species Oncorhynchus masou. The sequence continues at coordinate 25,254,327 of NC_088244.1, forward strand.
GTGGTAGGGTAGTCCTTGGTCTCACCGTGTATGCATGTGATGGCCACAGTGTCAGTCAGGTTCGGGGACTGGGCAAAGTCAGGTTTGATCAGGGTCACCATACTTCCGGAGTCCAAAAGTGCTGTGGTGTCCTTTCTGTTGGCTCTTACCGGGGTGATAGGGGAAGGACCACTCTCCTTAGCCCAGCATGTCATCAGCAAGCCGCAGAGACTCCCGGTGGCTACCTTAGTGGCTAAGGCATCGGGATTTCGTGGTTTGGACAGTTCCAGGTGATGTGTCCCTGCTCGCCACACTTGTAGTTCTTCCTGTTGTCCAGGTTCAGGAAGGGGCGTTGTCTTGGGGAGCTGGCTGTTGTTGGGGGTCCCGGCATGGTCCTTGGCCTGGGTCGCAGCGTTGTCCTCCGCCCTTTTCCACTCCATTGGGCGAGTGGAGGGTTCAGCCTTCTGTGGTTGTCCGCTGTGCAGAACCTCCAAAGCCACCTGTTGACCTTCCACCAGTTCCACCAGCTGATCTGCGCTCTGCGGGTTAGCTTGCTAACGTTTTAGCTTTGAACTGGATAGAGCGTAGAAATGTATCTATGACCACTTTCCCGATGGGTGTGAGCATCAGTGGTTCAGCAGGTAGCTAGCTCTTGGCGAGCCTAATTAGGGTGTAACCATACCGGCTCAGGATTTCCTTTTTCAGCCCCTTGTAATGCATCTCCTGGTCGGCCGTCAGATCCTGATAGGTCTTCTGTGCTGCGCCTGACAGGAAGGGTGCTAGCAGACTGGCCCATTGCTCATGGGGCCATTTCTCCGTAGCCACCATCCTCTCAAAGGCTTGGAGGTAAGCCTTGATATCGTCAGCCTCTGTCAGCTACAGTATAAACCTACTGAGTTTGGAACAAGAGACTGCTGCTCCTGCAGCCACGCCAGCCTGGGCGGCTGTCAGCTGGCTGAGTCCAGCTCACAGGAGAGCGGTCTGCTGACGCTGTTCCTCCAGCAGCTACCGATGCGCTAGGTTCGCCTCCACCAGCTGTTTCACCAATGCTTCCATTGTGCTCTGTGTCTGTTTAGTTATTGAGCTTGGTTTGCCTGCATTCTCCACCACATGTAGCAGGCTCAAGGGGGGTGGGGTTTCCACATCACCAAGTTCAATAACCAACAACGCACACAAAGTACAACTAGAATACAAATGGGGAATTTATTAGGGAGAATTGCACACTGTAGGAAAGGGGGGTATTCAGCAGCCAGTTCACAGTCTGTTCTCATTGTCCGTTCCATTCTCCAGGGGTAATCCTAAAACTCGGCTCCTCAGCCAAACCAGTTCGGTACACGGGGGAGGGTGGGTAATTACACAGCTAATTCTCTCTTATCACACTCTCCATAACACGCTCAGTCCTCTCCCAATTAAGTGCAGCCCGCTTCCTCTTTTATCCCCAAGAACTCCATGACTTAATGATGCAAAGGCTTGCCTCGTTGGGGCAGGAAGTCCATATAAGGCACGGGGGTGGAGCCAGCGGGCTGCAAGATATCTCCCTTCAATCACCACTCCCCTCACCTCTCCCTGCCATCTGCCACAATATTTCAAATCAAATACTTTTACTCAAGTAGAATTTTACTGGGTGACTTTCAACTTTTATTTGACTATTGGGTACTTTTTCCACCACTGAAATATTTGGGGCTGCCTCTCGTCCCAGCCGTGCAGCCGTGCTGCCTCCTCATACCACCGCCTCTCGGCTTTCGCTGCCTCCAGCTCTGCCTTGGGACGGCGATATTCTCCCGGCTGTACCCAGGGTCCCATGTCCCGGAGTCTGGAGATCGCTGTTGCTGCCAGTTACCACGCTGCTTGGTCCTTTGGTGGTGGGTGATTCTGTAACGGTGGTCCTCCTCCTCCTCCTCTGACGAGGAGGAGTAGTAGGAAGGATCGGAGGACCAATGCGCAGCGTGGTAAGTGTTCATGATATTTATTATAACTCAGAACACTAAAGAACGAAAACAATAAAGCGACAATAAACAAAACGAAACAGTCCTATACGGTGAATATACAAAAACACAGTACAGAAAGTATTCACCCACAACTCAAAGGTGAAACCAGGCTACCTAAGTATGGTTCTCAATCAGGGACAACGATTGACAGCTGCCTCCGATTGAGATCCATACCAGGCCAAACACAGAAATCCCAAATTATAGAAAAAAGAACATAGACTGCCCACCCCAACTCACGCCCTGACTATACTAAAACAAAGACAAAACAAAGGAACTAAGGTCAGAACATGACAATCAAAAAATAGTGATGCACCGATATGACATTTTTGCTCTCTCTCTCTCGCTCCACAGTTTTATAACTTTACGACAGGTCATAAATACCTGGTAGAAACTGGCATGCAGCATTGAGAGAGTCTAAGATAACAAAGACCCTCTCTTGGCCAAACTCCTAATCCCCAAAATGGGAGAATTAAACAATATTTCTACTTTTGAGAATGTGGGAGTGGTCCGTGGACACTTAGGGGACAGTTATGATGGGTGTGTTTCATTTGGTGATCTCATGAAGGACAAAATATTGTGAAACATATGCGATTAAACATGAAGCTATTTGTGAAAAGATGTAATGTGATGTTAACCTTCTAAATGAGAGTATGGGGTTTCATATAAAGTTAACCAAATCAATGGCCAGGCCCACGTGAGCGTAGACATCAGGTTGAGAGCTTCAAATTCCTTGGTGTCCACATCAACAACAAACTAGAATGGTCCAAACACACCAAGACAGTCGTGAAGAGGGCACGTCAAAGCCTATTCCCCCTCAGGAAACTAAAAAGATTTGGCATGGGTCCTGAGATCCTCAAAAGGTTCTACAGCTGCAACATCGAGAGCATCCTGGCCGGTTGCATCACTGTCTGATACGGTAATTGCTCGGCCTCCGACCGCAAGGCAGTTCAGAGGGTAGTGCGCACAGCCCAGTACATCACTGGGGCAAAGCTGCCTGCCATCAAGGACATCGACACCGGGCTGTGTCAGAGGAAGGCCCTGAAAATTGTCAAAGACCCCAGCCACCCAAGTCATAGACTGTTCTCTCTACTACCGCATGGCAAGCGGTACCGGAGTGCCAAGTCTAGGACAAAAAGGCTTCTCAACAGTTTTTACCCCTAAGCCATAAAAAGTAACTTTAACTATACATTAATGCACATAATACCTCAATTGGTCCGACCACCAGTGCTCCCGCACATTGGCTAACCGGGCTATCTGCATTGTGTCCCACCACCCTCCAACCCCTCTTTTTACACTACTGCTACTCTCTGTTCATCTTATATGCATAGTCACTTTAACCATACCTACATGTACATACTACCTCATTAAGCCTGACTAACCGGTGTCTGTCTATAGCCTTGCTACTCTTACTCATAAAGCTGTAGTTTGGCTACACGGCTGGAAATGGATAAACTGAGACTATCGATCACTACAGAATAAGAGCAAATCTTAGACGTATAATTACTCGTCTGCAGCTAGAAATTACATAAGCCTAGAACAAGAATACCGACAACCGACGAAGCATCTATCTATTGGAACATTTCCGAATGGTACTCTGAGGTATCCATTCTAACCACCTACAAAGACATTGTGACATCTGGGAAAGTTAACCAGAGACTCCGAGACTCTCTTGAAAAAGCCAAACCTTGACCCAGAAAATATAAAAAACTATCGGCCTAAATGGAATCTTCCATTCCTCTCAAAAATGTTTGAAAAGGCTGTTGCGCAGCAACTCACTGCCTTCCTGAAGACAAACAATGTATGCGAAATGCTTCAGTCTGGTTTTAGACCCCATCATAGCACTGAGACTGCACTTGTGAAGGTGGTAAATGACCTTTTAATGGCATCAGACCGAGGCTCTGCATCTGTCCTCGTGCTCCTAGACCTTAGTGCTGCTTTTGATACCATCGATCACCACATTCTTTTGGAGAGATTGGAAACCCAAATTGGTCTACACGGACAAGTTCTGGTCTGGTTTAGATCTTATCTGTCGGAAAGATATCAGTTTGTCTCTGTGAATGGTTTGTCCTCTGACAAATCAACTGTAAATTTCGGTGTTCCTCAAGGTTCCGTTTTAGGACCACTATTGTTTTCACTATATATTTTGCCTCTTGGGGATGTCATTTGAAAACATAATGTTAACTTTCACTGCTATGCGGATGACACACAGCTGTACATTTCAATGAAACATGGCGAAGACCCAAAATTGCCCTCGCTAGAAGCAAGTGTTTCAGACATAAGGAAGTGGATGGCTGCAAACTTTCTACTTTTAAACTCGGACAAAACAGAGATGCTTGTTCTAGGTCCCAATAAACAAAGACATCTTCTGTTGAATCTGACAATTAATCTTAATGGTTGTACAGTCATCTCAAATAAAACTGTGAAGGACCTCGGCGTTACTCTGGACCCTGATCTCTCTTTTGAAGAGCATATCAAGACTGTTTCAAGGACAGCGTTTTTCCATCTACGTAACATTGCAAAAATCTGAAACTTCCTGTCCAAAAATGATGCAGAAAAATTAATCCATGCTTTTGTCACTTCTAGGTTAGACTACTGCAATGCTCTACTCTCCGGCTACCCGGATAAAGCACTAAATAAACTTCAGTTAGTGCTAAATACGGCTGCTAGAATCCTGACTAGAACCAAAAAATTGGAACATATTACTCCAGTGCTAGCCTCCCTACACTGGCTTCCTGTCAAGGCAAGGGCTGATTTCAAGGTTTTACTGCTAACCTACAAAGCATTACATGGGCTTGCTCCTACCTTTCTCTCTGATTTGGTCCTGCCGTACATACCTACACGTACGCTACGGTCACAAGACGTAGGCCTCCTAATTGTCCCTAGAATTTCTAAGCAAACAGCTGGAGGCAGGGCTTTCTCCTATAGAGTTCAATTTTTATGGAATGGTCTGCCTACCCATGTGAGAAACTCGGTCTCAACCTTTAAGTCTTTACTTAAGACTCATCTCTTCAGTGGGTCATATGATTGAGTGTAGTCTGGCCCAGGAGTGTGAAGGTGAACGGGAAGGCTCTGGAGCAACGAACCGCCCTTGCTGTCTCTGCCTGGCCGGTTCCCCTCTTTCCACTGGGATTCTCTGCGTCACTGGCTTACAAGGGCTCTTTCATACCGTCCCTAAGAGGGGTGCGTCACTTGAGTGGGTTGAGTCACTGATGTGATCTTCCTGTCTGGGTTGGCGCCCCCCCCCCTCCCCCCCTTGGGTTGTGCCGTGGCGGAGATCTTTGTGGGCTATACTCGGCCTTGTCTCAGGATGGTAAGTTGGTGGTTGAAAATATCCCTCTAGTGGTGTGGGGGCTGTGCTTTGGCAAAGTGGGTGGGGTTATATCCTTCCTGTTTGGCCCTGTCCGTGGGTGCCATCGGATGGGGCCACAGTGTCGCCTGACCACTCCTGTCTCAGCCTCCAGTATTTATGCTGCACTAGTTTATGTGTCGGGGGGCTAGGGTCAGTTTGTTATTTCTGGAGTACTTGTCCTGTCCTATCCGGTGTCCTGTGTGAATTTAAGTATGCTCTCTCTAATTCTCTCTTTCTCTCTTTCTTTCTCTCTCTCGGAGGACCTGAGCCCTAGGACCATTCCTCAGGACTACCTGACATGATGACTCCTTGCTGTCCCCAGTCCACCTGGCCGTGCTGCTGCTCCAGTTTCAACTGTTCTGCCTGTGATTATTATTATTTGACCATGCTGGTCATTTATGAACATTTGAACATCTTGGCCATGTTCTGTTATAATCTCCACCCGGCACAGCCAGAAAAGGACTGGCCACCCCACATAGCCTGGTTCCTCTCTAGGTTTCTTCCTAGGTTTTGGCCTTTCTAGGGAGTTTTTCCTAGTCACCATGCTTCTACACCTGCATTGCTTGCTGTTTGGGGTTTTAGGCTAGGTTTCTGTACAGCACTTTGAGATATCAGCTGATGTACGAAGGGCTATATAAATACATTTGATTTGATTTGATGAACCCTACAGGATGATCGAGGATTCCAACAGAGAAGACAACAACGAGATAGAGGAGTAAATATAGATACATTGCAATTATTCTCGAATGAGTGGCCATGTGCAAAGGATTAGCATTTCAATTAATGTAATTATAGACTGTGTGCAGTGAATCCACCTGGTCTTTTCCGCTCTTTCTCAGTCCCCATCCCTTTCCTTTGACTACCAAGCCGTCATATCAGTTTAACCCACTAGGGACTTTTCTATCATTATTCGTAACCAATATGTACTGTTTGTTTGTTATGTAAATCTGTGTGATTATTGAGTTAGTCAGTAAATAAATAAATAATTAAGCCAATTTGTATATTGCTGATTCATTATGGAAACTAAGTTTGGTGCAGATAACCATTAATTTTCTGACGTTTGGAATGAGACTAATAAGGTAACGATTCAGAATTCATTAATAGAAGACTAATTGATCAGATATTAAAATATCTGAAGAGTTACATTCGGAAAATTATAACTTTGTAACCAACATTTCCCGTGGTGCCCCGACTTCCTAGTTAATGTTTACATGATTAGTTTAATCGCGTAATAATTAAACCTAGAGTACTGATTTGATATACAGTTGAAGTCGGAAGTTTACATACACCTTAGCCAAATACATTTCCACTCAGTTTTTCACAATTTCTGACATTTAATCCTAGTAAAAATCCCTGTCTTAGGTCAGTTAGGATCACCACTCACATAATTGAATAGATCATGCTAAACGAGGTTGGAATGTTGTTATATAAAATCAACAAAAGGCAATAATTTGTTAATTTGACAAAAATCTGTGGAAATCACACTGGATGTATTATACTTTAGAATTGCATTGGGGGCATACCTATTTCACTGTACAGCCTTACCTATGGATTGTGGATCAATGACATGAGGTATCAGTCTACTCAGTGACACCCAGAGATCATTAGCATCGAAGCTCTTATTGCGGGACTCTGAAACAACTGTGAATTGAGACAGATTTATTGTTAACCTATGTGTATTGAACACTATTCCAGAGGAAAAACAATACTGCGTGGATAGTTTGGAGTCTGATAACTCTGAGGAGGACGTTGGGAAAAAAACATCTTGGGTATTGAGTAGACTGTTACCCCATTTCATTGATCCCCAATCCTTAGGTAAAGCTGTACAGTGCAATATGAATGTCAGTACACACAATAGGCTGACTGGGGAGGTGATTTCACACTGTCACTGTCCCGCGATAATTATTGTGGCTAGCTTCACAACACATAACCCGGTCAGGTCACTCCTCACTAGCCAGATGAAGCTAGTTGGCTGCTTATAACGTTAGCTTTGGGCAACAGGTTAAGTAGCTGCCTAGCTATTTATTTTTCATGAACTAAAGTTACATTTCAATTGGAAAACAACAAGTGGCTACCTAGCTAATACTTACTCACAAGGGTTCCTAAATCATTGCTAAGATTAGTGAAAATGACTGCAGTTTCTACTAGTAATTGTTTTCAGGTTGGTTGTATTGTTGCTAGCTAGGTACCCCAAAGCTAGCTACCCCAGAAGTTGTGGTCGAACAAATAATGCTTCATTACCAATGCGGTATTGTAAACACATTGTTTGTGGCCAGTGTTTGCTTGTTTGCAGACTTTTTGTACAGCTTTGACAGTGCTACTGATAGTAGTGGTGGGGCTTGCACATGCAAATTCATAACACCCAACAATCTATAATATAACTGTTATTTGATGTGTCAAATTAAAAGCGAATTTAACACGTCAAATAGTGTTATTGTCAAATAGTGTTATTTGACATGTATCCTTTTTGACATGCAAAGACCCAAATAGCATTCCATAGTATGTCGTGAAGCTAATAGCAGTGAGCTATTACCATGTAACTCCGGCAGGGCAACATCTGAACAATAGCGCACTTGGTAACATTAGTGTGTACCGGTGCTCAACCAGTCACGAAAGCCATCACCCACGACAGAACGGTTGATTGTCAAGGGCAATTAATCCCATTATCTTGGCATTAATGGATTTTGTCTTTGTTGTCTCGCTGAAATTTTCTTACTCTTCCAAATGACTGCTCGACTTGTTGACTGCTCGATCCACACAGCAGACATTGTGGGCTAGGTTAGGAATACTGTGTTGCAGGTGCAGCGCAAAATTTGATGTGGCGTCATAATGTCATGTACCTACGTTATATAGGTATGCACGTCAGCTTTGACATCGGTTTTTCACAACGGCGTTAAACTAGACATCGGCCGATACCGATGTTGGCATTTTTAGCTAATATCGTCTGATTCCGATATGTTCACCAATATAACGTGCATTCCTATAAAAAATGCTCCATGGTCGAATTCGTATTGATAAAAGGAATCACTTGAAGCCATTGCGTCTGGTCAGTTCTTTCAGTTTTGACCAAACGATTTTGTTGTTAGTGTCCGCCTCCTTTTCAAAAAGGCCAGCCTTGGGGGAGTGATGGGGGCCAGACCACGAAGCTCCGCCCAACACAAGTTGTAGGCTTTCAGAGTCTGGAAAAAAATGGTCTGCTTGTATATTTAGCAATGAATCCAAATATCGCTGAATGGCTCTATCGAACAAGGACAATCATATCTACATGCACAAAAAAGTATAGTGCAATTAGTATAACATAGAGCCTTTGCGAAATGCCATAAAGCAGGACTATTTGTTAGATCTCACCCCCCCAGTGTACTTTCGGTTTTACACATATCAATAAATAATAGAATCCAGCACACAATGTTCCGTACATGAACCAATTGAGCCTGTCAAAATAACCCAACAAACACAACTAAATCAAAAGGAAATACCACCAAACAATTTTAAGAAAATCAGTAGCGCAATTATCGTGGCATGCATTTTTATCAAAAACAGAGGATCCTGCCTCTGATCTATTGATTTTGGTCCCTGAGATGGGGGTGGGGGGTGGGGGGGGGGTTCCTGTGCGCACATGGTGGCAGAGAGGAAGATGTGCTGCGCTGAATGGCGTGCACCCAGCCAACCCCCATCTGGTAATAGCTGATTAGGAGCACCTTAGCTCGGTTGTGGAGACCCGTGGGTCAGGCCTCCGCTGCAAGCTTGTCCTCCTCACCTTTAGCTTCACTACGGAAACAGTCTGGTTCTGCTTAGAGCTTCTTAAAGCTACACTGCTGCAGGAAGGAGGTGATTGTGTAAGACAGTGTTTGGGAGATCCCCTTTATCCCAACTTCTAATTAGATCCTCATGAGGAAAAAATTGAGCGGAGAGATTCAGCACAAAACTGTCAACATTTCTAAAGAATTCTACCAATAACAAGAAGGACGGAATTGGATCACTGCTGTCTGCACATAGTGTTGCATACTGCACACAGGCAGTAGAGGTTGAATGTTGATGTTGATGGACTATTGGAAATCTAGTTAAAGTCAAGGAACTCTTCATATTAGAGTTATGCTGAGTGTACTGCTGCTGCTGCTGTGTTTTGAATCTGTCATTCCTCTTGCCATTAAGATACTTTTAGGACTCATCTCTGCCATGTTTGCTTAGTATAGGAGCTGTTACTGGGGTCTGGCTGAGGCTTTCTGTCTGATTAGGCCATTTCCCCTTTAAGTCCTGTAATAATAACCCATTTCCTCTGTTAGTGGGTTCACATGGATAGGGCTGTCTGTCTAATGAAGGGCTGGCATGCATTTACAGAAAAGCCTTTGGAAAGGTCTGACAGACAGCCCTGTGAGTCCCTGGTGATGTGGTTAGGAAATACTGTAGAACTCAAAAAGCCCTATAGTGGAGACGAGGTTATGGAAGTGCCTTTTGACAAAATTATGAAAGAACACGTGAAATGTGATGTCTATATCACAAAAGTAAAAAATCAACAGCAGAATGATTCTCTTTTGAATGTGGACACTCATGTTGCTTAATACTTCTCCAAATCTGTTCAGCATGGCGCAGAAATAGCAGCTCTGGCTGCGGCTACATGCACTACAGTTGTCATGTTTATGAAAACCTATGCTTCTCTGTTATGCTAACCTAATAATGTGTTTGAGCATGGAAGTCCTGACCAGGGTGCTTTGAATGTTATCTACCTGGGTTGACTGCTGACAGCTGTCAAACTGTGTCTCACACTCACCAGGTGGGCACTCAGCTCCATGTGGCCCTCACCCTTCTGCCTGCCCTCTGAAGGGGCCTACAGGGGCCACAGCTGGGCTCCTTGTGGCCCCAGGGTTGGACTCCTGAGCTGGCCAGCCAGGGAGAGCTGGGCCTCTCCAGACATCTGTTTGAGATACAGGCCCTGGAGCTGAGAGGAAGAGGAGGGAGCCTCCAGCTGGCTATGGATGGCAATGTTCTGCACCTGTGGGAATCAGGGTATTTAGAGCGACAATATAGTGTCCATGGTATGTGTGTGGTGAGGATGTGTGTTGTGTGATAATGTGTGTGCCTGTGTCTGTGCATACAGTATGTGTGCTCACTGAGGTTGTGAGTGCACATGGATGTGCATGTTGTGGGGTGAATGTTACCTGTGCACTATTAGACTGTTGGTTGATGGTGGACTGTACGGAGGCCTCTGATTGGACAGTGGCAACAGCTGCAGTTGGGGTGAAGATGAGCTGGGGGGACAAAGAACAACAAATATTGGCACTAACACTGCTCCAAATCAGGACCAGCTAAGCCCTCAGCCAAGGTTGTGTTATCTCACTGTACTAAGTCAAAAAATTAACAACAGTAACAAAGCTCTTTCAACTGGATCTCGCACTCCATGAACTACATGGCTAAGGCATTTTCTTCCATGGCAGCAATTTGATTTTGAATAAGGCCAGTCATGTGCAGCATTGTACCTATTGTGTTACTCTGATCTAAAATGGATAGCAACTCAGTGGCGCTTGATGGTTACAGATTGCAACGTTGTCAAAAAAAAAACATTACTCCAAAAATCGTATGTATTTCTACCAGGAAAAATATGACAGACACTCAAGTCTTGAGTTTTGTTTATCACCTAAATTAGCCTCTGCTGTGCCACAGTTCTATACCATGGCCACATGAAGGAAAACATCTCATTGAATCATATGGAAAACAAAAACTAGACGGGGTAGACAGAGGAAGGAAAGTTTTCAGAAAATAAAGCATGTGGGGGCAGAGCTAACATTTTGGGCTCTGCTGATTAGCTGGGCTGCTGCTGGAGGTGTGGCCAGGTTTACCTGGGAGAGGAGGAAGGAAGTGTACTGTTATGACTATACTAACACAATTCCAAACATATTTCTTCAGCACAATATGTTAATGTGATGAACGTTTTGTAAGATTGCCCCCTCATGAACACGCCCTATATATAATCAGTCACAGAAAGTCCTGAAAAAGACACAGAGATGCAGGAACAGACTTACAGACATGGACATGCAGCACACACCAAGATAAACAAGAATACAAGGACACAAGCAGACAGAAACTGGGACAGTCATTGAACTCAGTGGACTAGCTACAGACTAAGACAGCTATATCCCAACAGTTCTACTTACAGTGGTCTGTGTGGAACCTGTCTGCTCAGAAGTGTTCCCACTCAGATTGTAGCTCTGTCGTCCTGCCACTATGGTAACCTGGGAAATGTAGGAAATTAAATGGTTCCAATATCAAAACCATCAATAGATAATTTGTGCCACCCTGCAATATACTAAACATTCATTCATGTTGTCCCTTATAAGTAGGCCATGCTATAGATCCTGTCCAGAGAGTGTACTTGTAAGCTGCCTCAGGCTACAGAAATAGGACACGGGCTAATGCTCTATGGACTATTCTGGCTCTGAATGGCTCTACATACTTTATTACTTATATTTGCCACTACATAGGGATAATCCAATACAGGCCAGAGTAATGGACAGTTTTAGCCCCCAAGTGTAGCCTACGCTTCTCTAATGTAGTATAAAGACCTTCATAATGTAAGATGAGTGTGCCACCAGGGAGGGACTGACACGTCAGCCATCAAGAGCCCATGTTGACCAGCCTGTCACGCCCTGACCTTCGAGATCCTTGTTTATTCTCTATGTTTGATTAGGTCAGGGTGTGACTCGGATGGGAGAATCTGTTTTCTATTTCTTTGTTGTTTTTGCCTAGTGTGGTTCCCAATCAGAGGCAGCTGTCTATCATTGTCTCTGATTGGGGATCATATATAAGTTGTGATTTTCCATTTGGGTTTTGTGGGGAGTTATTTTCTGTTTAGCTGTTTTGTTGCCTGACAGAACTGTGCACTTTTGTTTTTTCTACTGTTATTTTGTTGCGGTGTTCAGTTAATTAAAAAATCACGCTGCACCTTGGTCTCCTTCTTCAACCCACGAGAGTTGTTACCCAGCCAGGCCTCATACTGATGGAGAACCAATTCATGTTATGTTGGGGGAAACTATACGGGAGTCTTAACTTGGTTAGTTGTGAGCAACCAGTAGTTCTCTTTAGCTATAGCTGTAATGGGGCTCATACATGCTTATAGCAAGTTATAAAGCATTATACCGGCAGGCTGTGAAGTGTTACTGCTATAATGACTGCTGTCAATGCTGGACTGTCCATTGTTTTAATCAATGTTGTTAGGAGGATAGATATGCGATTCAGTGACCACTGATCAGATAGGTCATTATTAACCATCCCTACTGAGCACAGGCGGCCGGCAGCACCGTAGCCCTGCAGTCTAATGACCATATCGCCCTCTAGTGGCCTCGTGTGTAACGTTATTCATATTTTTCATAATTTCATAATTAATTTCATAATTAAACATACATACACATTTTAAAAATCAAACTATTTTTGTTATATTTCAGTCTTCTGTGATATATATAAAGTGTAATGTTGGGATGCAAATGCTAATGTAATACATTTCAACTCTATATCCGACATGGTAAAGGTTTCCTCTTATTTTAAGCCCATAATCATGTGTGTGAGGTGTATACTTTTGTTTCAAAGTAGATTTATTTAAGACCACCAACAAACACTCTGTGACCCTGATTTAGCTCACTGCAGTAAAATGTTAATGGGGAGGACGGCCCCATAGAAATGGCTGGAATGAAATAAATTGAATGGTATCGCACACATCAAACACATGTTTTCCATGTGGTTGATACCATTCCATTTACTCCATTCCAGCCATTATTATGAGCCGGCCTCCCTCAGCAGTCTCCTGTGCTATTAAGATATACTCTCAATTCAATGTCATCCTATTGAGGTCCATTTCCATGTCAAAGTCGATGCCTTGAACCCCAGGATAGTGAGACAGAGACATAGGCAAGGACTCCATTCTCCATTCAACTGACGTGTTTACTTGGACGTACTGCGAGAGCTATCATCTCTGTGTGTTTAGAAAATGGCCGACCTTTGTATTCCTGTTTCTGGACCTTCCCTCGTTTCCCCAAACAAAACAAAACCCTTTCTTTCTAACAAGGTACTGTATATGAAGTATGCTGTGGGTCCCTTGACACTGGTATATGCCTTGGAGTCTCCCAGGTATACATATATTCTCCCTCTGAGCTTTGACAGTGATGAGAGAGAGTGAGAGAGAGAGAGACAGAGAGAGAGACAGAGAGAGAGATAGAGAGGTAACAATGTACAAACAAATGCAGTGTACAAAAGAGGGCTCTCCATCCATCCACACATTAGCCCACAGGAAGCATTGCCATCGCAGATAAAAATGGAGGGAAGGAAGACAGCGTTGGGAAGTATTTTTGGCAGTCTGTCAGCGAGCAAGTCAATAGTGCACACAACCTATGCCTTGTTTAAAAAATGTCCCTTAAAACCATAAACGCTATAAATGACATGTCACTGTCACACTGTTTTTGAATAGGTTTGTTAGGCTCAAAGGGCACCCCCTATTATTAAGGTCATTAATATGCACCCTATTTCTAATTAACTTCTAAACAACTAATGCTCTAACAAATACAGACAGACACACACACACAAACACCTGCTGCACAGTGACTAGACTTTGGAACTGAGCGTTGCTTAGTTGCTGCTGCTGTTGGAGGGCTGCTGTCTGTAACATGAAGTGTTGCTGCTGGGCTGCGTACTTCTGCTGCAAGTACTGGACTGTCTATGATGCGCCTGTTGCATCACCAACAAAGAGAGAGGGATAGAAAGAGAGAGCGAGAGAAACAGAAAGAAAGAATGACAGATAAAGAATGAGGGGAGAGAAAGAAAAAACGAAAGAAGGAAAGAAGGAGCATAATAAATATGGAGGCAGGATTTTACATTACATTTTGCACACATCACAGTCGTAGTAAGTACATTACTCCTCAATAAAGAAGTTATCAGCGAAGTCAGTTCTAGTTGGAAAAGAGGAACAGCGTGGCAGATAGCTTAGGGAAAAAGAGCATTGGGCCAGTAAACAATAGGTCACTGGTTCAAATCCCAGAGCCGACTAGATGGAAAATCTGTTGATGGCCCCTAGCTAATTGCTCCTGTAAGTCGCACCGGATAAGATTGTCTGCTAAATGACAAAATTATATGAAAGATGAATAATAAGCATAGAGATATGGAGATATGAGTCCTCAACTGGCAGCTTCATTAAATAGTACCTGTGAAACACCAATGTCAACAGTGAAGAGGTGATAATAATACTGAATACTGAACTTTGGCTAGTTCAATATCTTTTTTCAAACTACAGACTGGGAACAGGGACATTTTTATTGAAAAAACTCAGCAAAAAAGGAAATGTCCTCTCACTGTCAATTGTGTTTATTTTCAGCAAACTTAAAATGTGTAAAGATTCAACAACTGAGACATAAAATGAACAAGTTCCATAGATATGTGACTAACAGAAATGGAATAATGTGTCCCTGACCAAAGGGGGGGTCAAAATCAAAAGTAACAGTCAGTATCTGGTGTGGCCACCAGCTGCATTAAGTACTGCAGTGCATCTCCTCCTCATGGACTGCACCACATTTGTCAGTTCTTTCTGTGAGATGTTACCCCACTCTTCAACCAAGGCACCTGCAAGTTCCCAGACATTTCTGTGTTGAATGGCCCTAGCTCTCACCCTGCGATCCAACAGGTCCCAGATGTGCTCAATGGGATTGAGATCCGGGCTCTTCGCTGGCCATGACAGAACACTGACATTGCTGTATTGCAGGAAATCACGAACAGAACGAGCAGTATGGCTAGTGGCATTGTCATGCTGGAGGGTCATGTCAGGATGAGCCTGCAGGAAGGGTACAACGTGAGGGAGGAGGATGTCTTCCCTGTAATGCACAGCATTGAGATTGCCTACAATGACAACAAGCTCAGTCCGATGATGCTATGACACACCACCTGTTATGAGAATTATGTTCTCAAGGTTCATAAACCAATTCAATTATACTACTCAGTATTCAACCTAGAATTTGTAAGATACTAGTTGAATGAAACAGACGGAGGCCCAGCTAAAATAGTCAAAAAGGTTCATTCAGAGCGCTGGTCTGTTGTACAAAACCATTCATTTTAAACTGGCTTCTTACGCACATACTTTCACACACAAACATTAGGTATCCTACGCACACACGCACATACTTTCACACACAAACATCAGGTATCCTACACACATACTGTCTCCCTACTCCGCCAATATACAGTGCCTTGCGAAAGTATTCGGCCCCCTTGAACAAGCATTGGAAACCGTGTTTAAACCCTTTACAATGAAGATCTGTGAAGTACAAATTATCTTTGAAAGACAGGGTCCTGAAAAAGGGATGTTTCTTTTTTTGCTGAGTTTATGTAATCACTATAGACAAAACATTAGCACACCTTAGAAAGAGGTGAGATGTCTACTACCAAACTGCATAGGGCTTATTATATGTTCTATTATATTATATGTTTATTAAAAGCGGCAATATCCCATTTCATTTGCTTGGTGAATGATTGGTTTGAACAGTGCGGTCCTATAGGCTGTTTGCACAGCAGCCTGCAGTGTCAGTTGATGACAGAGGTGGTAGGGGATGAATGGGAGCTCTGACACACAAACACACACAGACCCTGTGGGATCCAGCCAGGATCAGACAGCTGCCTCTGTCTCTCCCTGCTGCTGTACCACCACCGGCCCTTCAGCCGCTCAGATTCCCTCCACTACCAGGTCCATAGGACCAGAGGAACATGTCCACCACAGACGGGGTCAAGACCCCCATCCCTGGCCCCACAGAAGCCACCAGGCTGGTCAGGGGGCCAAGCCAAGAACAGGTAATGGCCCTTCCCGGGGATTCATTTAATCTCTTACAGCTTTTTCATATCATATCTTTTAAAAAATGCTGTGGGTGGTAACAAGCCAGAGTTTTTTGGTAGAAAGTGTTTTTATGTTTAAGTATTCCTAGGGGAATGATATTGCCTCATGTTGATGAGCTCGACATTGATTGTTTGGGGGTTATCAAAAATTATTTAATGATCATGGAGGAGTAATATTGTATTGTGTTACAGCGTTTATTGTGTGTAAGTAGTTGTGTTTTTGCAATACAAAGAAGATGGAGCAAAAATATTTCATGGCTACATAGATACAGCTGTCTCGGTTGATATATGCCGTAGCGCGGTTGATGGTGTGATTGTGGTATAATCTGATTACAGTATGGTACTGCACGTATGAAGCTGATGACTGAAATTAGGCATGTGCATACTGCGTAATCCCGTTATAGCAGGCTAGTTATGACCTAGCTAGGACCTATTTGTACAATGTATTATATTATGTTTATCCTATCTGCAGCTCTACATAAACTTTTTATCCGACGACAGCATAAAAGACATGGCTGGTAGCCTGGAACAATGCTGAGCAATATGTAATCTAATCGCAAGTATAGTCCATTAGTGCCACTGAGATTTATTTTTCTGGGGGCCATATTGCTCTTACCTTAATCTGCTAAGAATAGAATAGAATCCATTTTTGTATAGCCTCTGATGGATGAAATGTTTTGAAGTCAATGTCATGACAGAATTTTGGATGAGAAAAAGTACTCTATACTGAATAAAAATATAAACACAACATGTAAAGTGTTGGTCCCATATTTCATGAGCTGAAATAAAATAAATATTCCATGCGCACAAAAAGCTTAGTTCTCTCAAATGTTGTGCGTTAATTTGCTTACATCCCTATTAGTGAGTATTTCACCTTTGCCAAGATAATTCATTCACCTGACAGGTGTGGCATATTAAGAAGCTGATTAAACAGCATTACCATTACAAAGGTGCACCTTGTGCTGTGGACAATAAAAGGCCACTCTAAAATGTGAGTTTTGCCACAGATGTTGCAAGTTTTGAGGGAGCACAATTGGCATGCCTACTGCATCAATGTCCACCAAAGCTGTTGCCAGATAATTTAATGTTAATTTATATACCATAAACTGCCTCCAACGTCGTTAAAATATTTGGCAGTATGTCCAACCGACATCACAACCACAGACCACGTGTATTCATGCCAGCCCAGGACCTCCACATCTGGCTTCTTCACCTGTGGGATGGTCTGAGACCAGTCACCCGGACGGCTGATGAAACTGAGGAGTATTTCAGTCTGTAAGAAAGTGTTTTTGTAAGGAAAAACTCATTCTGATTGACTGGGCCTGGCTCCAGTGGGTGGGCCTATGCCCTCCCAGGCCTACCCATTCTCCCATGTTTATTCTACAATTTAGACGTTTTCTGCCATTCCATTTCACCTACTCTTAATATTTAGGAATATTTAGGAACAAAAATAGTGTTTCTTATAGCCTTGTGTTTATCTGTCATCATGTGATAGAGCTGTGAGCGTTAAAGGGAAGTATTTGATTTGGCATCACAGTAATGGGGAGTTGCTGATTGATTGATTGATTGGAGGATTTTTGCTTCATAATCTGGTCAAGATAACGGAAGAAGGGAGTGTGTGTGTGAACAGTGACCTACCCCATGAAATCGTACACCACTACATGCTGTGTACCACTCACTGGCTATGTTGCTCCGCCTGTTGCTCCATTCCCTAAATGCATTGACCCTTATCCTGACCTGATACAGCCAAACCTATTTATTGTCCTTAAAAACACATTTGTTTCCTTGTATGATGCTTATTATGAAAAGCATGTTTTTGAGTTTCTAATCATCTAAAATTAGATTGAATCGAATATATAAGGAAAGTAAATGTTTAATTTTCTAATTTTACTTACTACTGCGGCAAGATCCTATTTTCACATACAAATTAGTTTTATGGCAAATTGTAAATTTGCAGCAACTTGTGATCTTCTGGAAAACAATTCTTGGAAACATTCTATTCGCTGCAAACTCAGCGTGAATATGCAAATTAGATCTGGTTTTTGGTTACTGTGTGTTAAACATTTAAATGTATCTACATAAACCAAATCACATGAACTTACTTCAAAGAGAAGAAAAATGTACATTCTAAATGTGGTAAATATACTAAATTCAATGTCTTCAACAGAAAAATGCATCCAATACAACTTGAAATCATCAGTATGGTGTCACATCCTGACCTTAGTTCCTTTTTTACGTCTCTGTTTTAGTTTGGTCAGGGCGTGACTTGGGGTGAGCATTCTATGTGTTCTATGTTTTTGTATTTCTGTGTTTGGCCTGGTATGGTTCCCAATCAGAGGCTGCTGTTTATCGTTGTCTCTGATTAAGAACCATACTTAGGCAGCCTGTTTTCCCACTATGATTGGTGGGTAGTTATTTTCTGTTTAGTGTTTTTGTTGCACCTTGAAGAACTGTTCATTTGTACGTTTGTTGTTTTTGTTCCAGTATTCATCTTTATTAAAATCATTATGAATACGTACCACGTTGCTCTTTGGTCCTCTTCTCCTTCCACCAACGAAAATCGGTACACATGGTAATAAAGAAAATACTTCATAACTGTATTTCATTCAGAAAGCACTTTTCACAATCCCCAAAATGTAATAATTGTATTAAAAATAAATTGTTGTGATTGAATGAAAGCGTACCAGGATGCGTTTCAGTAGTTGAACTCAAGGTGAGCGAGCCACACACCGTACTGTAGGCAAAAAGCAGGCACAAATGCATTAAAAAAACAAACTAAAAGTCAATCTGACAGAGTTATAAATAGTTCCTCATGAGCATATTAACATTGGAATGAAACAGTCATGACTCATCCATCCATTGATCTATTAATTCACAGGAGGGATTTGCTTCCTTCTGCCACTTCTCACACTACATACAAGAGCAGATACTTATCCACTATTGGTCAGTGGAAAAAATAAATTCTCACAACTGCTGGGGATTCTGTTCCTGGCAGCAGATATAACATGATCTGTAGGAATTCCCATGCTGGGGCACAGTGGAAAAGTTGATAAACACAATAGGACTTGAAGCACACATCCAGTGCCCCAAGCAGTGTACCTTACTCCAATGCCGGTCCACCAATAAATATAAACACCTGTGAGCAGTCCCCAAGAGCCAAAACAAATGGGGAGGGTCTGGTCACTGTACCTGGTGCAGGTACTCAACCATGTTGGTCCCATCTTGTTTGAGAAATCATTTGATTTTAGAATATGAGGACTTGTGCAAAGTATGGAGGCACACTGACAATGCCATCACATACACAATTGATTTTGTATATTTTATAGCCATTTAGATCAATTAACACCCAGTTTGATGCCTACATCATTCATTTGGTGCTGGGGCTCATAGGTTCATTTACACAACCCTAACCATGTTCCTATCCAACCATTTAAATGTGGCTGAATTACCTGATGCATGAAAAAAGCAACACAATCTCACACTCAATTCATGCAAATATGTACAAAAAGTATTGCTGCAGCAATGCATTTTTGGCAATGATATTCTACACTGCCTTTTTTTGTGTCCCACATTTATTTATATATAACAAAAAAAGGTTAACAACCCAATATTGTTAATTGACCAGGTTGTCACAAAATACATACAATATAATAGTTCATCAATTGTCATGCCCTGACCTTAGTATTCTATGTTTTCTTTATTATTTTGGTTAGGTCAGGGTGTGACATGGGTGATATGTGTGTTTTTGTCTTATTCTAGGGTGTTTGTACTGTCTAGGTTTTTTTGTAGATTTATGGGTTTGTTTTCATCTAGGTGTTTATGTTGATCTATTGTTGCCTAGATTGGTTCTCAATTAGAGGCAGTTGTTTATCTTTGTCTCTGATTGGGAACCATATTTAGGCAGCCTTCTTCTTTGGGTATTTTGTGGGTTATTGTCTACGTTATGTTGCATGTTAGCACAGTGTTTATATAGCGGTCACGGTCATCTTAATCGTTTTGTTGTTTAAGTGTTCTTCATTCAATAAAGAAGAATGTATTCTAACTACGCTGCGCCTTGGTCCCCTCCATACGACAATCGTGACATTAATACATGTGGAGAAATAGAAGACCTGCAAAAATGGCTGTTAGAGCTCACTTTGCCATGCATGAGCCCTGTTGCAGCTTTCACTTTCTTCTGCTACATTGCTGGCAGCGTTGAGATCACATCTAGCTCACATCTAGTTATGTGATCTAGTGTTGGGAAGCATTCTGTTTTTCAACATTGTGTTGGGTGTAATTACATTGATATATCTAATGAACAATGGATAAGCAACAATGGATTTGACAGACAGAAATAGTCACTACAGGTGTGATCAAGCCTTGCTGTACATCAAAGTTGTCTGAAGCTGAATGGAAAGTACTATGCCCTGACCAGTTATTCAGGAGAGAATCCTCTGTGACTAGACATTTACATAAGTTAACTTACCAGTGTGGACCCAAAACAAACACATTCTACCTGTTTAAAGTGCTATTAAAACCATGGTGTTACTGAAGCTTATTTATCTAATAACCTGACAATGATCCACATCATCTGGGTAGACGATGTGTTATGCAGCAAGACACAACTAAAAAAATTTTAGGGTGAAAACCAGTAATATAAATCACTGTTGATCCATCCTGTTCTGATCTAATAAGATGAATGTAGGATTTCCTGTGGCCTAGAAATGAGGCCTTTCCCAGTCATAAAGGACGAAGCTAGGCCCCTCTTGGTTATCATTGGCGAAGATAGGGTTAGGGGCTATACAATGCATTCGGAAAGTATTCAGACCCCTTTACTTTTTCCACATTTTGTTACATTACAGCCTTATTCTAAAATGGGATGAATAGTTTTTTTCCCCTCATCAATCTCAGCTATCATAGCACAGGTAAATGCATCTTAAAAAATGCTTTTCTGTTATTTTGAAATAAATTGTCTTCGTAGCATGTTTTTTTATGACCTTTGGATTTCTTTGTGATTGTGTATATTAAATGTATATATTAGACTGGCAGCTATTGGTAGGCTACTCATCGAGTCCCAGCTATTCTACTCTTAGTATGCATATGGTGCAGGAAACATCACATGCATATATTCCCCAGCCCGTTACAATATGAATATGATGGAAAATAACAGAATACAATAGAAAGGATATTTTCCCAAAATCGGTATTTGCTGATTGTCATCAGTAGTCATGGAGCTGTGGTTATTCTAGGAAAACATTGTATTTTGAAAGAGAGACCATCTGTAAAATATTTTGTGTTTTTTGGCAAAACTAGGCTCATTAAAAACGGTGGAATATGCTTTTCCGGAGAGGGTATACTTGAGTCAAACATTTTGCGTAGCCTTGAACAAGCTTCCCACAATAAATTGGGTGAATTTTGGACCATTCCTCCTGACAGAGCTGGTGTAACTGAGTCAGGTTTCTAGGCCTCCACAACATGATGCTGCCACCCCCATGCTTCACAGTTGGGATGGTGTTCTTCAGCTTGCAAGCCTCCCCCTTTTTCCTCCAAACATAACAATGGTCATTATGGCCAAACAGTTCTATTTTTGTTTCTTCAAAGAGGACATTTCTCCAAAAGGTAAGATCTTTGTCCTCATGTGCAGTTGCAAACCATAGTCTGGCTTTTTTATGGCGTTTTTGGAGCAGTGGCGTCTTCCTTGCTGAGCAGCCTTTCAGGTTATGTCGATATAGGACTCGTTTTACTGTGGATATTGATATTTTTGTACCTCCCATCTTCACAAGGTCATTTGCTGTTGTTCTGGGATTGATTTGCACTTTTCGCACAAAAGTACATTCATCTCTAAGAGAGAGAACGCGTCTCCTTTCTGAGCAGAATGAAGGCTGCGTGGTCCCATGATGTTTATACTTACATACTATTGTTTGCACAGATGAACGTGGTACCTTCAGGCGTTTGGAAGTTTCTTCCAAGGATGAACCAGACTTGTGGAGGTCTACAATTTTTTTTCTGAGGTCTTGGCTGATTTCTTTTAATTTTCCCATGATGTCAAGCAAAGAGGCATTGAGTTCGAAGGTAGGCCTTGAAATACATCCACAGGTACACCTCCAGTTGACTCAAATTATGTCAATTAGCCTATCAGAAGCTTCTAAAGCCATGACATCATTTTCTGGAATTTTACAAGCTGTTTAAAGGCACATGTAAACTTCTGACCCACTGTTATTGTGATACAGCGAATGATAAGTTAAATAATCTGTCTGTAAACAATTGTTGGAAAAATTACTTGTGTCATGCACAGAGTAGATGTCCTAACCGACTTGCCAAAACTATAGTTTGTTAACAAGAAATTTGTGGAGTGGTTGAAAAACGAGTTTTAATGACTCCGACCTAAGTGTGTGTAAACTTCCGATTTCAATTGTAAGTGGGTAAGATGGGCGACACCTGGAGGGGGTGGTGACAAGCACAAAGACAGGTGAAACAGATCAGGCAAGTATCAGTGGAGTGAGCTGTTCTGAAGCCAGATTGTAGTTCATAAAGAAGTTTGTGCTCAAGAAGGTATCCCTCAAGTTGATTAAAAACAAATCTCTCAACAACTTTGGATAAGGTGCTGAGGATTGACACAGGTCTATAGATTCATACATTTGTTTCACTGCTCATCTTGTGAAGTGTAACCACCCAGGCTGTTTTGAGATCCTTGGGAAATGTACCACTAATTATTTTTTATTTTATTTAACCTTTATTTATACCGGTTTTTCTCAATGACGTAACATCTCTTTTCCAAGGGAGACCTTGTCCAACTAATAGAAAGGTTTACAATATGCATTATCACTTTAGCAGTGACACAAGCACTATCTTTTATGAATCTTGCAGGATGGTTATCCAGCCCAGTTGCTTTGTTTGTGCTCATTAAGCATAGTAGATTGGAAACGTTGTCCTCTTACCATGCACAGCCCAAACAAATAATTTGTGAGACCTTTGCTATGGTAAAAGTTGTTTATGAAAGACTGGCCATAGTGTCCAGAGCAGATGGGTAACTTAACCAGAGATGAGGCTATATGTGACGAGTTTCTTCTAACTCCTCCTCTGACGAAGAAGTGGAACAAGGATCGGACCAAAATGCAGCGTGGTTAGTTAGATACATCTTTAATGAAGCTGAACCACGAACAATACAAAACAAAAAACGTGGAAAACCGAAACAGCCCTATCTGGTGCAACAAACAGAGACAGGAACAATCACCCACAAACACACAGTGAAACCCAGGCTACCTAAATATGGTTCCCAATCAGAGACAATGACTAACACCTGCCTCTGATTGAGAACCATATCAGGCCAGACATAGAAATAGACAAACAAGACATCCAACATAGAATGCCCACTCAGATCACACCCTGACCAACCAAAACATAGAAACATACAAATAAACTATGGTCAGGGTGTGACACTATAGTTGTAGGAAATGTGTTTAAATTTGCAAACTTTGCTTGGTCAAAAACATAAAATGCCATCACTATCCAGGCCAATTCTACCTTATGGGGAGTTTTTGAGCCAATGTCCATTCAAATTTTCCACAGTTTGAGGCTGATGTAAGTTGTCATTAACGGCATCTATATAATGTTGTGATTTGGCCTTATCAATTTTGTATCTTGCCTGGTTTCTACAGTTAATATAACTGTCATAATCTTGTTGTAGATTTGTCCTTCTGAATCTGGCCAGGTAGCGATCCCTTTATGAGGACAAAGATCTGGGAAATGATCCATTTCCCTGACCGCTGTTAGATTTGAATTTGACTCTGACAGCTGGTGCTTAAAGCTAGTGAGGGAGATGAATCTCCAGCTTCGGTGATTTTTGCAGTTTGTTCCAGTCATTGGCAGCAGAGAACTGGAAGGAAAGGTGGCCAAAGTAGGAATTGGCTTTGGGGGTGACCAGTGAAATATACCTGCTGGAGCATGGGTGGGTGCTGCTATGGTGACCATTGAGCTGAGATAAGGCGGGACTTTACCTAGCAATGACTTATAGATGACCTTGAGCCAGTAGGTTTGGCGACGGATATGAAGCGAGGGCCAGCCATCGAGCGCATACAGGTCGCAGTGGTGGGTAGTATTATGGGGCTTTGGTGACACAACGGATGGCACTGTGATAGACTGCATCCAATTTTCTGAGTAGAGTGTTGGGGGCTATTTTGTAAATGACATTGCCGAAGTCAAGGATCGGTAGGATAGTCAGTTTTACGAGGGTATGGTTAGCAGCATGAGAGAAGAATGCTTTGTTGCAAAACAGGAAGCCGATTCTAGATTTAATTTTGGATTGGAGATGCTTAATGTGAGTCTGGAAGGAGAGTTTACAGTCTAACCAGACACTTATGCCTTGTTAATTTGTGGAATTTCTTTCCTTCTTAATGCTTTTAAGCCAATCAGTTGTGTTGTGACAAGGTAGGAGTGGTATACAGAAGATGGCCCTACTTGGTAAAAGACCAAGTCCATATTATGGCAAGAACAGCTCAAATAAGCAAAGAGAAATGACAGTCCATCATTACTTTAAGACATGTAGGTCAGTCAATTCTGACATTTTCAGGAACTTCGAAAGGAGTGATCTATCAGCCAGAGTGTTACCAGCTACAATCTCTGTATACTGCTATTGTGCCCTTGAGCGATGCACTTTACCCCTAAGTGCCCATGAGCTTCGCCCAGCCTGTGATGTGTGTCAAGTTGGTCACTGACACTTTCAGTTCAAATGACCAATAAAGCAAGTATGGTCAAATTAAGGCCAGACTGACTATGGTATCTGTGCATGTAATGTATCTAGTCCCAAATTGTCTACATGGTTCTAAGAAGTTCTGGTGAAGTTGAGTCTTTCACGTTTCCATTAAGGTTGTACTATTGGTTATCGATGACAATGTGGAAGAAGTAGATGCTATTTTACATAGGGTCAATGAAAATGTGACTGACTACCTCAATTCGGTCTTACAGTATGTAGCAACATTTGAAATGGTGTTTTACATTGGATAGAAGTAGAGACTCGGAGCTACAAAATGGTATACTTCAGTTGAGGAACCATGGAAAGTAATTTTGCTTTGAAAGTTAAACATGTAACCCCACTTGAGAAAATGGCCCCACCCATTAATTTAAGGATTCACGTGAGGACTTGTGCTAAACAGAGTGAGTAGGGTAGTAAACAACAAAAGATTATGACTAAAAGTAAGAGCCTACAATAATCAATTCAAAGTTTGTCACATTCACAGGATATACAGTGCCTTGCGAAAGTATTCGGCCCCCTTGAACTTTGCGACCTTTTGCCACATTTCAGGCTTCAAACATAAAGATATAAAACTGTATTTTTTTGTGAAGAATCAACAACAAGTGGGACACAATCATGAAGTGGAACGACATTTATTGGATATTTCAAACTTTTTTAACACTCTCTCCAGAAGTTCAGTGAGGATCTCTGAATGATTCAATGTTGACCTAAATGACTAATGATGATAAATACAATCCACCTGTGTGTAATCAAGTCTCCGTATAAATGCACCTGCACTGTGATAGTCTCAGAGGTCCGTTAAAAGCGCAGAGAGCATCATGAAGAACAAGGAACACACCAGGCAGGTCCGAGATACTGTTGTGAAGAAGTTTAAAGCTGGATTTGGATACAAAAAGATTTCCCAAGCTTTAAACATCCCAAGGAGCACTGTGTAAGCGATAATATTGAAATGGAAGGAGTATCAGACCACTGCAAATCTACCAAGACCTGGCCGTCCCTCTAAACTTTCAGCTCATACAAGGAGAAGACTGATCAGAGATGCAGCCAAGATGCCCATGATCACTCTGGATGAACTGCAGAGATCTACAGCTGAGGTGGGAGACTCTGTCCATAGGAAAACAATCAGTCGTATATTGCACAAATCTGGCCTTTATGGAAGAGTGGCAAGAAGAAAGCCATTTCTTAAAGATATCCATAAAAAGTGTTGTTTAAAGTTTGCCACAAGCCACCTGGGAGACACACCGAACATGTGGAAGAAGGTGCTCTGGTCAGATGAAACCAAAATTGAACTTTTTGGCAACAATGCAAAACGTTATGTTTGGCGTAAAAGCAACACAGCTCATCACCCTGAACACACCATCTCCACTGTCAAACATGGTGGTGGCAGCATCATGGTTTGGGCCTGCTTTTCTTCAGCAGGGACAGATAAGATGGTTAAAATTGATGGGAAGATGGATGGAGCCAAATACAGGACCATTCTAGAAGAAAACCTGATGGAGTCTGCAAAAGACCTGAGACTGGGACGGAGATTTGTCTTCCAACAAGACAATGATCCAAAACATAAAGCAAAATCTACAATGGAATGGTTCAAAAATAAACATATCCAGGTGTTAGAATGGCCAAGTCAAAGTCCAGACCTGAATCCAATCGAGAATCTGTGGAAAGAACTGAAAACTGCTGTTCACAAATGCTCTCCATCCAACCTCACTGAGCTCGAGCTGTTTTGCAAGGAGGAATGGGAAAAAATTTCAGTCTCTCGATGTGCAAAACTGATAGAGACATACCCCAAGCGACTTACAGCTATAATCACAGCAAAAGGTGGCGCTACAAAGTATTAACTTAAGGGGGCTGAATAATTTTGCACGCCCAATTTTTCAGTTTTTGATTTTTCTTTAAAGTTCGAAATATCCAATAAATGTCGTTCCACTTCATGATTGTGTCTCACTTGTTGTTGATTCTTCACAAAAAAATACAATTTTATATCTTTATGTTTGAAGCCTGAAATGTGGCAAAAGTTCGCAAAGTTCAAGGGGGCCGAATACAAGCGATCAATTTCGACTTCCACCTT
Source organism: Oncorhynchus masou masou (assembly GCF_036934945.1). NCBI lineage: Eukaryota > Metazoa > Chordata > Actinopteri > Salmoniformes > Salmonidae > Oncorhynchus > Oncorhynchus masou. Next base: position 25,281,299 of record NC_088244.1, read on the forward strand.
TGGTCTCAGGGAGTATGGAACAGATCTGGCTTTGCAGAATTTTGGGGTTGCGTCGTCTCTTAGTACAAGTTTTGCTGTAAAGCCTTTTACTGTTCCCATCTGAAAACTGTGTTGTATTTCTTCCGCAAGTGTTCCAGTGTTTGGTCTGTGCCTTTCTCTTTGGACTGGAACGTGTGGAGCATTTTCAAGTCACACCAGTTCAGCTTTATTTTTGAAAGCCATTCCCTGCCAAATAATGGGGGGCCAGTTCCAGGCACCACATACAGCTGTAACTGCTGTGTTTGCCCCCCATAACGCACTCTGACCTGCAACGCCCCCATTGGGCTCAATCTCTCTCCTGAGTAGGTCTTCAGCAACACATGTGTTCTTCAGCTTGATAGCCTTAAAGTTCTCATTGTAGACGGTAGTGGAAATCATAAACACTGCAGATCCTGTGTCCAGCTCCATTTTGAGGGGTTTGCCTTCGATATCTGGTGTCACCCATATTATGCTACTGCTGGGAGAAGTCACTGTTTAACTCCATTGTACCAATTAATCGTTCATCTGAATCACTGCCACTGTTCTCTGCTAGTGCATTCACAGACTCTTTAATTTTCTCAGTTTTCCTTTTGTGACTGAATTTTGCTTTGCATGCTCTTTGAATGTGCCCCCTTCTACTGCATTTGTGACCAATTTCGTCTTTGAAACGGTAGTCCTCTGCTCTGTGACCATCTCTGTCACACCTGTTGCATTTTTCGGCCACACGGGGGCGCTGTCGGCTGCATGAACTTGTGCAGGGAAATTTGTGACAGGTCAGTACTACTTTTACTTTGCAACGCAAATGCATCTTTAGTCGCGATTTCCATAGCCACAGCAATTTCAACCGCCTTTGCAAACGTGAGCTCTGATTCTGTGAGCTAACGTTTTTGAATCATGCGCAGTGTTCTATGTTATTCTGGTACTAACTCGTTTGAGTAAATGTGAAGCTCCAGTTCAATTACTTGTATTCAGAGTCTTTCTTATTATATAAATGAGTACTAAGTGTTAAGACACTACAATGGCGACCAGGATGATTACCTGCAGTGTGCATCACGAATACAGATGGAGCTCGTAGGAAGAGGAAGATGTTGACTATGTAGCACAACAGCTAGCAAGCAGTGAAGACGAGGGGAGAGCTGACGAGAACGAGGCGGCAGATCAAAGACTCATGGAGCCGGAGTTAAAGAGAACGGCTAGCATCGGGAAAATAGATGTGTTTGACGACACAAGAAATAACAATAATAACAAGAGAGTACCAGCGTTGTTGAGTTTAATTGGCCCAAAAACGTACAGTTTGCAAAGAGATCTGACTGCCCCTCTGAAGCCCTCAAATAAAACATTCACAGAGATTGTGGAGATATTGCAAAATCACCTATTCCCCCAAACCACTCCTCATCGCGGAACGTTTTCGTTTCCACAAGAGAGATCAGAATGAGGGGGAGGGTGTTAGTACATATGTAGCAGAGTTGAAGAAACTGTCTAAACATTGCCAGTTTGGAGAGAGCCTAAATGACACATTAAGGGATCGATTTGTTTGTGGACTGAAACAGAACAACACTGCACATGACCAAGGGTGCTCCATCCTTAAAGGGGACATCAGTAATTAACAGAACATAACAACTTTTCTCCCACATTCACCGTAATCATGTTCCCATCCACACTTGGCACGTCTTTCCCTCCTCTACATTGAACAGCTCCATTACCCATTCTTTCGCATTTAAAACACCGCAATCTCTGACATTGAAACTAAGAAATCCTATCTGTACTTTTCTTGTCCCATAACCTTCTCAAACCTCAGCAGCACTGATAGGCTTTCATTTCTTTGACCAGCTTTCCTTGACCCACTTGGCCTCATTCACTCTTCCTCCCTTCAAATTTTCTATAATATCATCTATGGACATCGATATTGGGACCCCAGTAATGAGAACTAGCATAAGCACCATTGACATGGGATTTTATTTTTATTTTTTTCCCCTTTTTCTCCCCAATATCGTGGTATCCAATTGGTAGTTAGTCTTGTCCCATCGCTGCAACTCCCATACGGACTCAGGAGATGCGAAGGTCGAGAGCCGTGCGTCCTCCGAAACACGACCCAGCCAAGCCGCACTGCTTCTTGACACAATGCTCGCTTAACCCGGAAGCCAGCCGCACCAATGTGTTGGAGGAAACACCATACACCTGGCTACCGTGTCAGCGTGCATGTGCCCGGCCCGCCACAGGAGTCACTAGAGCGTGATGGGACAAAGACATCCCGGCCAACAAACCCTCCCCTAAACTGGACGATGCTGGGCCAATTGTGCCCCACCCCATGGGTCTCCCGCTCGCGGCCAGTTGCGACAGATCCTGGACTTGAACCAGGATCTCTAGTGGCACAGCACCTTAGACTATTGCGCCACTCGGGAGGCCCACCAGGGACATGGCTTTTAAGCTTAATTAAGCTATTCAATTTTCAGAATCTTCTCTTGCTGAGCCTGGCTTTCACAAATATTAACAATCTACCATTTCCAATGAACTGAGCTAATTTGACTTTCTACTGCCGACCATTCTTGTCCTTGACCATCATCATCCTGCTCCATACTCCTCCTGCTCCATACTATCAGAACTGACACCCATATTGTTCACATTCCAGCACAGCTGTTGCTTCACTGACTTTTTCCCAATTTCCTCCATTTTGTCCGCAGTACTCGCCGCCATTTCCCCTTAACAGCTCACGGAATCTCCACCAGTTCTTTTGTGTCCCTGACCTGTATGAAGCTACCCACAATAAGGATTAGCTTCTGGTAAACTGTTTGCCACTAGTGGCAATAAATGTTGCTGCCACAGGTTTGCCACAGATTCAAATAGAATCTTGAGAGAATTGTCTGCCACAAAAAAACTCAGGTGAACTGTTTGCCACTAGTGGAAATAAATATTATTGTTGCCAAAGGTTTGCTGCAGATTCACCACTAGTGGCGAACATTTGCAACATTTATGACACACGTTTTAGTTTGCATCAAATTTATTTTTGTAAGGGTTGGCTATAGATATAGGTGCATGACTGTATTTATACAGTCAAATTAATTGTGATTTCATCATAATGTAGCTTTCCAATATTGTTTGAATAGCTCAATGTTAATATATTCTTATTTTCTGTATTAAATTGCCAGTGTACGTGGCAATATTGTATTAATGTGCAAGACATATTTTCTACAATGGCTTTCTGTTCCATGGTGTTCTGTTGGGCCAGAATTTGGTCCTGCTTTCCTGTGCTCACTTTCTGTGTTCCGACAATGCTTAGTTAAACATCTATTTTCATCTACATCCCTCAAACACAATGACTTCAAAGAAATATGCAAATGTCCCATTTGCTGATATGCAAAACTCACCACCTTTCTTTTCACATCCCCTTTAGAGCAACTTCCTGTTGTTTTTATAGGGGCTTGACCAACGTTTTCGATCTTTTCATCTAGGAAACATTTGAACTTTAAGGATTGTTCTGAACTTTCACTCTCCTGGATGGGATCTTATTTCTCTCTGTTCGATAACTTTCGAAAGATCCTTCAAGGCTGGAACAAGTTATTTTACTGTCACATGTAGATTTCCAGTTGCTGGTGTCAGTCATTAAAATTCCAAAGCTGATGAAGCAGATTCTCCAATTCATTACATAGATTGGTCAGCACATTTACCAGCTTGTCCCTAGCTATGACTCATTGCACTGAATGACTGGTAAAATTCAGGGTGACAGCCTGTTCTCCTATTTGTCCCAGTGGCAGGAAACAAAGAGGCAAAGTTGTCCTAATTGGGGAAAGGGAATAATGGCCCTACAGTATTTCGCCAACAGAGCAAACTGAGTACTCTTGCCACATAATTGTGGCTTGAAACTGCATGCACTGTGCTGATGTCATGTCACCATCTTTGTGGGAGTGATGGGTTCCATTTGAGACCCCACTTTCATGCTGTGCAACGAACCTTTCGACAGTGTCAACCTCTATTACAAAATGATACCCTTGATGACAGGGACAAGAGCAGGAGAGAAAGTGAATGTCGGGGTACTTGTTTTGGGTACACTGGTGTCGTGTCTTTGGCTATGCCGGATTAAGTGATATGACATGCTGTTCTATAAAATACTTTCTCCGTAAATAATATCACCTGATTGAGCTAATCATGTAAATGTAATTAACGAGAGTCGGGGCACCACAAAATAATATTTATAGAGCTGTTATCTTCCCAAATAAACTCTTAAAGACCTAGTAATATTTTACATCAATAGCAGTCAATATTTATCGTCACCTTAATTCAGTCTCATCTGAAAGTTGTAAATTCTTGGTTATCTGCACGAACCCTGGCTAATAAGTTGAATCAGCAGTACAAAATTGGGTTTAATTATTTATTTACTAAATACCTAACTAATTACACATTAATCATAACTTGATGAATAATGATGTCATAAAGGAAAACGTCCCTAGCGGGCAGAACAGATATGACAGCTTGTTACACAAAAGAAAAGGGGCTGGGTTTGAGTGAAAGAGCGGGAAGAATGAGGAACAAAGGGCGAAGCTGTGCTATCGTAAATACAGTATCTTATACATTTTAAATTACCGCCCATTTGGAACAGGACAATGCAATAAATATTTACTCTGAGCTGCGCTTCGGTAGGTTGGTGGTAGATGGAAGGCCGTGTTGCCAAACCGAGTCCTTTGTCCTTTGAAGAATGTCTCTGGGGGTCAATTGGTTACGTTGCAGTAACGTTGTTGTGTGGTAGACTGTCTGTTCCTTCCTAACCTGCGTTTGCAGCTGTTGTTGCTAACTCAACGGCTAGGAGGTATCACTTCTGTAGTGAATAAGAGTTCAAAGTTCATACCATTTGCAACCAAAGCTCACACTGATGTTGGCTTCGTTCTGTAGTTATTATCTGAACCATTCTGACATCGAACCGTCATCTTCGGGAACCGGAGGTTATATTGTCGTCAAGGCTTTATATAGGAAGGGAGAGGAGGGCGTGTTTGAAGAGTTTTATAGCCCATGTCCCTTCACAGGGGTGGGCCACTGAGTGAGCAGCCCTAACCTTATGAAAACCCAAATCTCACATTTTAGAAGCTAAAATCACGTTTCATCCCCTCACGAATAATTTAATATAAAAACATTTAAATTGAACAACAATTTAGAATCCGATAACTCTGTGTAGACTTTCCACTGTAGAGTTTGTCATCTTATCATTGATAAGAATGTCTTGGATGACAACCGAACTGACATCGTATTCATTAAGTACCACCACATATGTTCAATTGGTCGGATTACCAGAATACAGTTCATTTCCCCCCACCTTCTGATGTTCCCAGAATCTCTATGTTAACCAAGGGGTTTGCAAATGTAACATCAGTAGGGTAGAGAGAGGAAAAAGGGTGGAAGAGGTATTTATGACTGTCATAAACCAACCCACAGGCCAACGTCATGACAATGAGTCTTTTGCCGCCACCAACCTCCGGATCAGGTCTTGATTTTCCTGCTTGAACTCAGTAAACTGGCAGATCCCATTCAACTTTACAGTAGGTCCAGGACAGAGAGAGAGTGTCAGAAATGATGGCAGGCAAGGCTACCCAGTAAAAAGTTAAAATCGCCACTACTGTACAATATGCTTGCTAGGCACTGGTTTAAAAGAGTGAATAACAGTAGTTGTTTTGAGGGAAAATGTCCTTGCGCCAGCCTTCCTCAATATTTGTGCTCTGCCATGCCACCTATACAACTTCCTTGACTGTTCTACCCATGGCCTTGTGTGTATTTACTAGGCCTACTTTCATGATTTATTAATTGTGCATAGTGTTCTCAAAGCATTTATACCATGTGTCTTTTCTCTGTACTCTGGATTGGCCAGTTTGGATGTCCATCTCCTGTGCTAGGCTGGGATTGGAGGCAGGATGGAGGAAGGATGCTGGATGCTGGATTAGGCAGCGGGAGTAGGTGGGCCTCAGGTGTCAGAGCAGGCAGGTGGGGAGGGGGATCAGGTTCCTGTCATGTGAAGTTGAGTCATCCTGGAGGGAGGGAGTATTCCCATGAGCCAGCAGCACTATGGAGGTCACATAACTGCCTGGATTAGGTGTCATGTTTGTAGCCGAGCTCATCCTCTCTCAAGGGAAGTCGAGGTGGCCATCGGCCAGTTCACACCCAGCCTCAGCCCTCACCAACAACAACTGCAAGACAAAAGTGTGTGTTTCAAACTCGCATTGGTCTCACATGCAAGATGTTCCACAAAAACAGTTGCGCTGGTGCAAAGTTTGAAGTTCTATTTTTTTCAGAGGGAATCAAATTAAACACAAAGGTAAAATAAACGTTAGGATTGAGTTTAAATGAAAACAATATGGTTTAGCTTTAAGAAATTATTCCCTTCTGAAAATGATAGGTGGCAACTTTGCACAAGTGCAAATGCTTAGTAAATCTGGTCCGAAGACCTGTATGTTACATCCTACCACAGCATCATCCCAGTGTCAGAGGTGCTGGTATCAAAGCATTTCCTTAAAATAGCAACTGTACCCAGGGTGATTAGTCAGCACTAGGAACTGTCCAGATAAGCACCCTCTCACCTGTACTTACATAAGAGAAACAATGCGACACAGCCAGGACAGGTGAGAGGGAGGGACAGACATATTATCAAATGATCCTAGAACAAATGAGCAATGTCATTATTATGAAAGTGCAGACCTTGTTCTTCCTTGTGAACATCAGTTGGCTGCCCTAGCTTGTTCTGCTATCCCGGTGAAAGAGACAGGCTCGTTCATTCCAAATAAAGCTTTATAGAAGTTTTGTCTCGTCATGAAAAAGCTGTTTGTTTGGCTAGCACACAACTTGGTAAAAACTTAATGGGCTCTCTCTATAACTGTAGCCTCTGTGTGGTGGAAGTCCTTTCAGTGGTAGATGACGCCATGCAGATATTGGATTGCAAACGCCCATTGTGCTCTCCACCCTACTGTTTCCATTCTAGCATTGTGGCCCGTAGTGGGTGTAATGACCCAATACACTAAATATTTATCACAGAAAAAATATATAGCTGCAGTAATAAATCAAATGTTGTTTTGGGGAATTTGTTTACAGGACAAAATTACTAAACTAGACATTGCTTAGGTTATTATGGGGGCGGCAGGGTAGCCTAGTGGTTGGCGCGTTGGACTAGTAACCAAAAGGTTGCAAGTTCGAATCCCTGAGCTGACAAGGTACAAATCTGCCATTTTGCCCCTGAACAGGCAGTTAACCCACTGTTCCTAGGCTGTCATTGAAAATAAGAATCTGTTCTTAACTGACTTGCCTAGTAAAATAAAAAAATTATGTACGCAGGTGTAGTAGTAGTTCACCAACTAACATGTAAACAAGCAATAAGGAAGTCATTTCCTTTCTCTGACTACTAGGCCATACTGTTGTGGATGTGATCTGTTTATTGTATTTGCTTATCCTGAACTGTTGCTATGTTCACAATGTGTTGTGTTTATCATTGTTGGTCCGTCAGACAGTCAGTCAATGGTCGGCTAACCAACGAAGGTGGCCCTTGCGAATCCATTAGGCCTATTATCATGACAGAGGAGGACCCCATGTCTTGCATGCAAGGGCTATATATATCTTCACTGGTTACAGCACAACCAAAGCAGAAGCCCATTCAATAACAACCAGTCTGGTAGGTGGAAGAATGGGATTCCTGTTACTGCTAAATGACTCATTCATTACCTGTCAGTTCTGTCTTTCATTATATACTGTAATAGTTTGCTTTGTATTAAACTATCATCTGTACTGTTTTGTATAAATGTATTTTCCAAACCTGGATGTTTTTGATCATGTTGCATGGCTTTTGACACAAGGTGTTCGCAATGGCTTGTATTCAAGAATTCTCTTTTAATCTTGTATTAGTGGTGTGGCTAATTTGGCAAAGATTTGTGTTCAGAAAATATTTTGATATCATGCCATCACATATCTGGCATGTGAGGGCTGTGGCACCCATCTTAAAAATGAAGGAAAGAGCAGCTTAGCATTACCACGATGCAGGGAGTAAACAGCATACGACTGACAGGAACAACTCCTATGGAAAATTAGCCGTGTTTTCAACATTATAATTTCTTGCAGTTCTACACTTTTTGTCCAAGGGGTGGAGAGGAAATTGTACAGTTTTAAAGCATACGTCCTGCCAATGTCCTGCCATTCACAGATCACTGCACCTGTACATAGCCCATCTGTAAACAGCCCATCTATCTACCTACCTCATCCCCATACAGTATTTATTTATCTTGCTCCTTTGCACAGTTGCAAATGAGAACTTGTTCTCAACTAGCCTACCTGGTTAAATAAAGGTAAAATGAAAAACATGTTGCCATGAGTTATGCAATATTCATATGATATCTGAGTGAGCGTGACAAACAAAATCAATTGGGGCCCACTGGAGGTCAGGGCCCCAGGGCACATGCCTTGCGTACTCGGTCAGTAATTCTGCCACTACAAGGTTTAGATTGCTAGGTGAGTCTAGCCAGCTATCTATAAAATGTTCGCTGACATGGCCTAATTAAGTGACTGTCAGTGACTGACGCAAGAGAATAACTGCTGCTTTTTCATTTTATTTTTGTTTGGGGGTCCCCTAGCGGATGGTTGTTGCTTATGTCTAGAAACGGCACGGCTCAAGTCATTGCTGCCAGTACGACTGTTCCTGTCAGTCGTGTGCTGTTTACTCCTGCATCAACGTTCAAGCTGCTCGTTCAAGGATTTGTTTATTTATTTTAGTCAGTCAACCTGTATTATGCTGGCCCAAAACAATGTAGGGAATGTTCTGATCAGTGGTATAGTGGTTGCTAAACACACATAAACACCCTAGCGACATCTTATCAGAACAATCTGACATTTAGAAAAATCCAGAATAATTATTGTGGGAGTTTGTATATTAATTAAAAGCTCCATCACCTTTTTTGGAAGATATGCGATTGGCACGATATCTAAATCTTTTTATACAATATGTGCCACATTTGGTACTTTCATCTCAAACTGAACAAGTATTATGCTTAGTCACCCCAAGATATGGTCTGGTTCATATGTCCTCACTGCTTGAACATTTAATTAATCTAATCCCCAAGTAACTCAACAATGGCCATGATCCTAAATCAACGCTATGCTACTATTCACTTCCACCAGAGCACATGCCACTCAGTTACTTTCAGACCAGCCCTACATCTAAACAGCTTGTCTGTCTTTATCATTGACCTTCAAATCAAATGTTCACCTTACAGTGAAATGCTTGCTTACGAGCCCTTAACCAACAATGCTTTAAGAAGTTAAGAAAAACAAGTGTTAAGTAAAAAATTGATAGGTAAAAAATAGAAAATAAAAGTAACAAATAATTAAACAGCAGCAGTAAAATAACAATAGCGAGGCTATATACAGGGGTACCGGTACAGAGTCAATGTGTGGGGGCACTGGTTAGTCGAGGTAATATGTACATGTAGGTAGAGTTAAAGTGACTATGCATAGATAATAAACGGGGAATAGCAGCATCGTAAAAGAGGGGTCTGGGTAGCCCTTTGATTAGCTGTTCAGGAGTCTTATGGCTTGGGGGTAGAAGATGTTAAGAAGCCTCTTGGACCTAGACTTGGCGCTCCGGTACTGCTTGCCGTGCGGTAGCAGAGAGAACAGTCCATGACTAGGGTGGCTGGAGTCTTTGACAATTCTAGGGCCTTCCTTTGACACCACCCGGTATAGTTGTCCTGGATGGCAGGAAGCTTGGCCCCAGTGATGTACTGCGCTTTACGCACTACCATTCATAGTGCCATGCGGGTTGCCATGCCAGGCAGTGGTGCAACCTGTCAGGATGCTCTCGATGGTGCAGCTGTAGAACTTCATAACAATTTCATGAAAGACGTTTGATGAAGGTAGGCTTTATTAAGTCTTTATTTCACCTCATGGATATGCCTCCTTTAATTTATAATACCTTCAGCACACATTGAAGGCTTTACCTTTTTAAAGTAGCCTAACAAAACATAATATTACAGCAATAAGTTAGTTACTAATGGATAATTGAATTGCTAATCTATTAACAAGTACTCTTGCCTTAGATACTAGAATTACTTTTTCAAAGTAGCACATGCAACATACATATGGACTGAAGTGGGAAAATAGCTCTGTCCATCAGAACTTTATTCTACAGTAGTACGCAATGATCTACGTCATCTGCCGAGCTATCCACAGCCAATTAGAATCATATTTTACAAACAGGCTCTCTCCCACTCCTCGGAATCGTTCGCTCCGAAGCTGCCGACAGTCAATAACATTGAAAGCTGATTGAATAATATTAACCGGCTTATGTTCAGTAAGAACGTATCAATGGGAGCCTATAACGAACGGTAGGTATACTCGCGTATCATAAAATAGATAAGTAAAGACCGCATAATGAAATTGTAATAGTGAACTGTGGATTGTCAATGTTTTTTAAAACTTTAATATCAGTATTTACAAAGGCTAACGACGGTGTAGTAAGCACTGGATTTTAGTTTCCCCACTGGAGATAAAAGGATACTAGAAGACTCTTCTGCATAATTGTGTCCTGTCTTCTGCGAGGTATCCCGACAACCAGCGATACTTCGTTGATCAATCACCATGGAAGGCGAAGGAAAGGTAATGACGGAGAGAGACCCAGAAACTGGTCAAATTAGCCGAGTAGCCAAAGTATGCTGATGGGCAAAAATAGTCTTGTTAGCATGTACAGTTTGGTTTGTCTACATGACTTATGGATAGTCTACTAATGTTAACTTTTTTTGCAGAGTATATGGAATAGCCTGGGCAGCACTTGGGCGCATGCCATGAAACGACCCGACACAAAGGATGTTTGTAATGTAAACATTTGACAATAACTAATGTGGTTGGGTTAGGGTTCAACGGGATGGTTAAATTTGTTTGTGGGACCAAAGTCTCCAAACTTGCATATCAGTCTAAACGGGATCCTTAAAGCAGAGTCTATGATGGATTTTTTATTTTGTGAATTACATAAAACGAAATGCTTACTATTCTTTACTTTATTTGAGCTTGACCAAGTGTCAAAACATCTACAGTTGAAGTCGGAAGTTTACAAACACTTAGTTTAGAGTCATTAAAACTCGTTTTTCAACCACTCCACAAATTTCTTGTTAACAAACTATAGTTTTGGCAAGTCGGTTAGGACATCTACTTTGTGCATGACACAAGTCATTTTTCCAACAATTGTTTACAGACAGATTATTTCACTTATAATTCACTGTATCACAATTCCAGTGGGTCAGAAGTTTACATACACTAAGTTGACTGCCTTTAAACAGCTTGGAAAATTCTAGAAAATGACATGGCTTTAGAAGCTTCTGATAAGCTAATTGACATAATTTGATATACTTGTGGATGTAATTCAAGGCCTACCTTCAAACTCTGTCTCTTTGCTTGACATCATTGGAAAATCAAAAGAAATCAGCCAAGACAAGAAAACAAATTGTAGACTTCCACTAGTCTAGTTCATCCTTGGGAGCAATTTCCAAACGCCTGAAGGTACCACGTTCATCTGTACAAACAATCGTACGCAAGTATAAACACCATGGGACCACGCAGCCGTCATACCGCTCTGGAGGAGACGCGTTCTGTCTCCTAGAGATGAATGTACTTTGGTGTGAAAGTGCAAATCAATCCCAGAACAACAGCAAAGGACCTTGTGAAGATGCTGGAGGAAACCGGTAAAGTGTCTATAGCCACAGTAAAACGAGTCCTTTATCGACATAATCTGAAAGGCCGCTCAGCAAGGAAGACGCCACTGCTCCAAAAAAGCCATAAAAAAAGCCAGACTACGGTTTGTAACTGCACATGGGGACAAAGATCACACTTTTTGGAGAAATGTCCTCTGGTCTGATGAAACAAATATAGAACTGTTTGGCCATAATTACAATCGTTATGTTTGGAGGAAAAAGGGGGAGGCTTGCAAGCCGAAGAACATCTTCCCAACCGTGAAGCATGGGTGTGGCAGCATCATGTTGTGGGGGTGCAATCCTATAGAACACTTGTGGGCAGAACTGAAAAAGCGTGTGCAGAAAGGAGGCCTACAAACCTGACTCCGTTACACCAGCTCTGACAGGAGGAATGGGCCAAAATTCACCCAACTTATTGTGGGAAGCTTGTGGAAGGCTACCGAAACGTTTGACCCAAATTAATTATTCTGACATTTCACATTCTTAAAATAAAGTGGTGATACTAAATGTCAGGGATTGTGAAAAACTGAGTTTAAATGTATTTGGCTAAGGTGAATGTAAACCTCCGACTTTATGTGTGCGTGTTGCCGTCCTATGTCAAAGGTGCTTGCATCTCTTCTGACTGACAACATTTGAAACAAATCATGTTATTTTATTACTTATTGCTCACCCTGAGAAATTATAGGCATAATCCTAGTTAGATAAACGCCTTATATGTTATAATCACCAGATGAATGAATGTCTCTGGGGAACCCTGTCCCATATGGCAGCAAACACATTGTAATATTCCTACACATATTAAGCCACTTCATCATCCTTATTCGGTACATTCGGAAAGTATTCAGACCCTTTGACTTTCTCCACATTTTGTTACGTTACAGCCTTATTCTAAAATTGATTAAAAATGAATAAAAACTAAATCTACAAACAATACCACATAATGAGAAAGAAATAAAGTTTTTTTTAGACATTTTGCAAATAATTTAATTTCAGACTCTTGACTCAGTACTTTGATTCAGCACCTTTGGCAAAGATTACAGCCTCGAGTCTTAGGTATGACGCTACAAGTTTGGGACACCTGTTTTTGGGAAGTTTCTCCCGTTTCTTCTCTGCAGAGCCTCTCAAGCTCTGTCAGGTTGGATGGGGAGTGTCGCTGCACAGCTATTTTCCTTTACCTTTCCGGCAAAGCTCCCCCCCCCCATCAAATTTTATTTGTCACACATATATGGTTAGCAGATGTTAATGCGAATGTAGCTAAATGCTTGTGCTTCTAGTTCCGACAATGCAGTAATAACCAACGAGTAATCTAACCTAACAATTCCACAACAACTACCTTATACACACAAGTGTAAAGGGTTAAAGAATATGTACATTAATATATATGAATGAGTGATGGTACAGAACGGCATAGGCAAGATGCAGTAGATGGTATCGAGTACAGTATATAGATATGAGATGAGCATTGTAGGGTATGTAAACATTATATTAAGTGGCATTGTTTAAAGTGGCTAGTGATAGATTTTTTTACATCAATTTTCCATTATTAAAGTGGCTAGAGATTTGAGTCAGTATGTTGGCAGCAGCCACTCAATGTTAGTGGTGGCTGTTTAACAGTCTGATGGCCTTGAGATAGAAGCTGTTTTTCAGTCTCTCGGCCCCTGCTTTGATGCACCTGTACTGACCTCTCCTTCTGGATGATAGCGGGATGAACAGGCAGTGGCTAGGGTGGTTGTTGTCCTTGATGATCTTTATGGCATTCCTGTGACATCGGGTGGTGTAAGTGTCCTGGAGGGCGGGTAGTTTGCCTCCGGTGATGCGTTGTGCAGACCTCACTACCCTCTGGAGAGCCTTGCGGTTGTGGGCGGCGCAGTTGCCGTACCAGGTGGTGATACAGCCTGACAGGATGCTCTCGATTGTGCATCTGTAAAAGTTTGTGCTTTTGGGGACACACAAAAGTTCTTCAGCCTCCTGAGGTTGAAGAGGCGCAGCTGTGCCTTCTTCACCACGCTGTCTGTGTGGGTGGACCAATTCAGTTTGTCCGTGATGTGTACGCCGAGGAACTTAAATTTCTACCCTCTCCACTACAGTCCCGCCGATGTGGATAGGGGGCTGCTCCCTCTGCTGTTTCCTGAAGTCCACGATCATCTCCTTTGTTTTGTTGATGTTGAGTGTGAGGTTATTTTCCTGACACCACACTCCGAAGGCCCTCACCTCTTCCCTGTAGGCCGTCTTGTCGTTGTTGGTAATCAAGCCTGCCACTGTAGTGTCGTCCGCAAACTTGACGATTGAGTTGGAGGCGTGCGTAGCCACACAGTCGTGGGTGAACAGGGAGTACAGGAGAGGGCTCAGAACGCATCCTTGTGGGGCCCCAGTGTTGAAGATCAGCGGGGTGGAGATGTTGTTACCTACCCTCACCACCTAGGGGCAGCCCTTCAGGAAGTCCAGTACCCAGTTGCACAGGGCGGGGTCGAGACCCAGGGGGTGCTGGGCCATGTTGACTACAATGTTTCCCACAGTTGTGTCATGTTGGCTGGATGTCCTTTGGGTGGTGGACCATTCTTGATACACACAGGAAACTGTTGAGCGTGAAAAACCTGGATTCACTTGGTCAGTCTATGTCATGGAGAAAGCAGTTGTTGCTAATGCTTTGTACACTTAGTGTATATTGCTGTTGAACTGGATTCTGTGGGACCAAAGTCTCAACTGGATCCTGATACCTAAAGCAGAGTCTGATGGTTTGTATATTTTGTGAATTACATAAGGCGAAATGCTTAGACAGAGATTCATGTCGATGTGAGTTTGAGGGAAACTTCTATAGACGTTAGTGTGACTGCAACTATTTCACATCTTGGAGGGGGTGTCACTCACTAAGAAGAGCCTACGCACTGAGGTGTGTTTCTTACGTAAGTTTAAGTGTTCGCGTGTGGCTTGGCACAGTGTGGCCTGTGTAAGCAAGCTGTCCTGTTTGCTTGCCTTGGTTCTGATGTTCCTCATTCCTTAAGTGGATTATACTGAATGGACCACCAGTCTCAGCCAGTGCTTACCATAGTGTCACAATGGTGGTGCACCTGCGAAGCTCAAGAATATGACAGGTGTCCAGATCAATTAATACTTTTAATAAAGTGGATACTCTTTGTCAACAGTTTAGTCTTCAGATGTATTGTTCCAACATTAGACATTGCTAGAACATTTGTCATCAACTGTTCCTAAGGGGATTACACTGAACGGACCACCTGTGTCAGCCAAGTGTTACCGTAGAGTCACTATCACTTGTAAGTATGTTAACACAGAGTCCAAGTCAGGTCTCAATTTCTTGTGCACATTTATTAAGTCTTAGTCCCAATTCACCTGTCATCTCATCTAAATATACCCTCTCTCAAAGATAGTAAAAAAAAATTAAAATACTTGTAGGCTAATGCTTTAATGCATGTGTTCTGAAGGCAGATAGAGCACTTTAGCTATTCTTTGTTAAACTGGAGAGATGTTTGTTTTTCCTCTGTGCCCACAGGGGTTGACGCTCCAGCTGATGATGGCAGTGGGAACAGCTGTGATTGGCTCGCTGCAGTTTGGCTACAACACAGGGGTCATCAATGCTCCCCAAAAGGTGAGTGAGAGAGTTTCAAATGGCACCCTAATCCCTATATGGTGCACTATTTTTGGACAGAGCCATAGAGGCCCTGTATAGAGAATCAAGTTACATTTTTTATGCATATTCTATGTTTGTGACCCTTGGAAGCCTGTCCAAATCCATTGAATGCGAAAACAGTATTGTTCCTATTCTTTCTTGACACCTCTGACGAGCTCAGCAGGTTAAGATGTTCCTCAGAGATGCATGGCGCTCATAGATCTCCTACCCAAAGGTGCCGTAATGCATGTTCCGACAGATTGCATCATCTCTCCAGCAGGAGCCCTGCCAGGTCAATCGAAGGTGATACATCACATACATGTAGGATCTTTGACTGACGTGGTGAGACTCGCTGGTGAGATGCAGTCCCTCTACTGAATTTAACACTTGGCTTAAGTGACAGTCTGGCAGATATACTGGAGAGACTCTGGTACTGTATGTACTTCACGCCAGCAGCTTCTTAAAGTTCCTCGAGGTTTCGCTGATGCCTGCTCTGTAAATAAGAATTTTCCTGAAATCCCAGTTGGAGGAGTCACAGATTTCCAGCTTATTCCAGGAAGCCTTCAACTGGGAAGTTTGGGAAAGGTTTACCATTGTGATCAATTCACTTGTGGTGTGTCCATTACACCTGGCAGAGATAACAAGGATTATTGTCAAATTCACAGGATTTAAGGGGAGGCTAGAGGAGTGTAACTGAGTTGTCCAATGAAACAAATGTCTTTTGCATCCCTCTGATTTTTTAAGTTGACATTGCACCAATATAGAATTTTAAAAGCCTGTTATATTAAATGAAGTGCCCTTCTATAAATCTCATTCAGCATTTTAACATGTCCTTCTGTGTGACTTCTAGGAACATCTTAACCCACTTAACAAAAAATATTACCATATCATTGGATTTAAGTTCAAATTTGGGTGGAAAAAAAGATTAAATTAACTATTTTGGTTGAAACATGCTCCAATGTTTTGTCACAATCATTTGTACAAATCACGATATCGCAGATGTTCGTATTGTTCCAATTTCGGAAGGGGAGGGGACATTTGACACATACTTGCAAAGAGAGGGGGGTGGAGTGTCCACCCTACTTCTGCTCCTCGTTCTAGTATCTTTTATAACACATCTGCCCCTAGAATTTAAACAAGCATCTGACTCAATTATGCAAGATTTTAGTTCTGGGTAATACCTATAAATTTCACTGTATGGTTGGTAATTTACTATAAAGTGAAATGTGACTGTGTGTATGTATGATCATTATATTATTTAACGTCTCCATCTACCTTCAATGATGACTATAGTTTATGTATATTCTTCATGTGTTATGTTGTATTGTACCGTAGATCATCGAAGGCTTCCTGAATGACACGTGGAACAGCAGGTACTCTGAGCCCATCCCTACTACTTCCCTGACCACCCTGTGGTCCATATCCGTGGCCATCTTCTCTGTCGGGGGCATTTTCGGCTCCTTCTCCGTGGGCCTCTTTGTCAACCGCCTGGGCAGGTAAAACTGCAGTGTTAATGTATTTTAGGCTGGTATTCATATTAAAAGGCGACGAATTACTGTCAAGGGTGTGTACGGGAGGCAAAGTCAGGTGCAGGACAGCAGAGTGTAGTGAACAGGTGCACTTTAATTCCGTTCCACAAAATACAGCACATAAAAACAATAACGTGCCAAAAACACGGAACATGGCAAAAGTAAAGCGCCCGACAATAATCCACATCACAAACAAACAATTACACACAAAGACATGAGGACTAAATACATGCAGTAATTATGTTCTTTTGGCGAAGCGCGGCTCGCTGGAGGTGAACATGGGCGCAGCTCGCTGGAGGTGAACATTGGCGGCCTCCCATGTCTACTCCGTGTGCCTGACAGTCGTCCACCGCAGGAGCCTCGGTCTGACCCTGATGCCATGGCGCCAGAACCGGCTGGTACCACAATACACACTGAAAGGGGGAGAGGTTAGTGGAGGAGTGGCGACTCGAGTTCTGTGCCATCTCGGCCCAGGGCACGAACGCCGCCCACTCCCCGGGCCGGTCCTGGCAATAGGGCCGCAGAAACCTGCCCACATCCTGGTTGACTCTCTCTACCTGCCCATTACTCTCGGGGTGAAAACCTGATGATCGAGACCCCCAGACGTTCCATGAACGCCTTCCAAACTCTCGATGTGAAATGGGGACCCCGATCAGACCCCGTAGTGCCGGAAGACGTGAGTAAACAGGGCTTCCTCAATCTGTAGGTTCGTACGTAGGAAGGCCGGGCAGAGGGAGGAGACGACGGGACTTAGAGAAACGATCCACAACAACCAAGATAGTAGTGTTTCCCTGTGAAAGAGGTAGATCGGTTAAAAAATTCACAGATAGGTGTGACCAAGGTTGTTGTGGAACGGGTAAGGGGTGTAGCTTACCTCTGGGCAGGTGTCTCGGAGCCTTACACTGGGCACTCACCGAGCAGGAGGAGACATAAACCCTCACGTCCTTAGCACCGTCCGACCGATCCCCGGATGACCAGAGGAGGGAGACGTGTGTGCCCAAGAGATCAATTGGTCACGGACAGCAGACGGAATGTACACACGCCCTAGGGACACTGGAGGCGAGCGGGCTCTGTACGCAACACCTGCTCAATGTCCGCATCCAGATCCCACACGACAGGTGCTACCAGGCAGGAGGCCGGGAGTATGGGAGTCTGATCCATGGGCCGCTCCTCTGTGTCATACAGTCTGGACAGTGCGTATGCCGCTTTATTCTGGAAACCTGGCCTGTAGGATAAGGTAAACAAAAAACAAGTAAAAAACATGGCCCACCTTGCCTGACGAGGATTCAGTATCCTCGCTTCCCGGATGTACTCCGGATGTACTCCAGGTTGCGATGGTCAGTCCAGATGAGAAAAGTGTGTTTAGCCCCCTCAAGCCATTGTCTCCACGCCTTCAACGCTTAAAAACAGCCAAAAGCTTCCGGTCCCCCACATCATAGTTGCGCTCCGCTGGGCTGAGCTTCTTTGAGAAGAAAGCACAGAGGCGGAGTTGTGATGGCGTAGCCGAGCGCTGTGAGAGTAACGGCTCCTATCCCAGCCTCGGACGCGTCCACCTCCACTATGAATGCCAAAGAGGGATCGGATGGGCCAGCACGGGAGCCAAAGTAAACAGAGCTCTTAGCTGCCCAAAAGCCCTGTCCACCGCAACCGTACAGGACCCCCCCTTCAGCAGTGAGGTAATGCGGTCACTCCATCTCCACCCCTAATTTGGAAATGCGGTATCCTAGGAAGGAGACAGACTGCTGAAAGAACAGACATTTCTCGGCCTTGACGTACAGGTCATGCTCCAACAGTCGTCCTTGCATACCAAGGACAAATGCTCGGGGCGTGTAGCGGAGTATATCAGAATGTCATCGATATACACCACAACACCCTGCCCGTGCAGGTCCCTTGTCTACAAAGTATTGGAAAACTGATGGAGCATTCATCAACCTGTATGGCATGACTAAGTACTCATAATGGCCTGATGTGGTACTAAACGCTGTCTTCCACTCGTCCCCCTCCCGGATATGCACCTGGTTATATGCACTCCTGAGATCCAGTTTCGTGAGGAAGAGCGCCCTATGCATTGATTCGCTGTAGCGATAAGTGGTAGCGGGTAACTGTACCTCACTGTGATTTGATTTAGACCTCTAATGAGGTCTAAATGGAACGAGACAAAACCAATGGAACATGAGAAATGGATCGGCGATGGCTAGAATGCCGGTGACGTCGAACGCCAAACGCCGCCCGAACAAGGAGAGGAGCCGACTTCGGTGGACGTCGTGACAATTGCACAATAACGGTGACAAACGGTGCCCACAAACTTTTAGGGCCATAAAGCTGTCCCAACACCTTACCACTGCTACACCTGGCTATCGGCGGAGCCTTGTCTGGCAGCGAAACAGTTCATTCAGCCTCATTTACTGCCTTTTAAAAAAACATAGCTGACATGTCTGCCGTGCTTAAACAAATGTGGTTTCTAGTGACAATTGAGATTGAGTGCAAACTATGGCATAAGGTGATGACGAGCGGATAAGAGGCAATCCGTATTTTCGATTAAGATATTAATGAGAGAGCTAGGACGGACGTAGTCAATATAACTATTTGTTCAGCATTTTGAAATGTACAGCGACAGAATCCAGAACATGGGCCATTCTAACAGTGTTGTCCCTGTACAAGTCAGAACCGTAGGATAAATAAAGGAGGCATTTAAGCAGCTTTTTGAAAGCTCTTACAATATTCAATGATGACATTTCTCTAAAACAGGCTATAGGCTACATGTGCACCATCAAGTCAGAACAGTAGGCTGTTATGAGGGAGGAAATAGATCAAATTATTAGGATGAGGCACATGGACTAACAGCTTACTACACAACATACACTTAGTATTACTTTATTGGCTACAGTACATATGTCCCTGGCATATTACATCATTCATGCAGCAGTATACAATACATTTTTGGACTCACTTTGCTGTGCTGTGCTCACTTGAACAGGAAGGTGGCGCGGCAGTCCTTGTGGGCTCTAGAAAGAGGTCCAAAATTCAGAGTTGGTTAACAGTCATTTTAGGTATTTTCCCAGTCTGAGCTGGTTCCCAGTTGTCTTGAACTGAAGTCTGAGATTTCCCGGTTCTGAGCTTCCAGTAAATTTGAATGCGACAGAACTGATGCTGGATTGACAGCATGGCAAATGTTTTCAAACTTTTCTGGCCCATGGCGTTACTCCTTTACTCGTGATATCCAATTGGTAGTTACAATCTTCTCTCCGCTGCAACTCCCCTACCGACTTGGCGAAGGTCAAGAGCCAAGCCGCACTGCTTCTTGACACACTGCTCGCTTAACCCGGAAGCCAGCCACACCAATGTGTCGGAGGAAACAATCGACCTGACAACCGAGGTCAGCTTGCAGTAGCTCGGCTCGCCACAAGGAGTCGCTAGAGCGTGATGACACAAAGACATCCCGGCCTGCAAAACCCTCCCCTAAACCGGATGACACTGGACCAATGGTCACTGCCGGCTGTGGCACAGCCTGGGATCGAACCCCGGGCTGCAGTGGCGCCTTAGCACTTATTCTTGAATTTGCAATTTCCGACTTGTGTAATGTTTATGTCCAATGGCCAATGAGCACCTATACGCTTTATCTATAATTTCTCTTCAGTAGATTGTCGACTTGATTCATGATGATGAATGCTAGCTAAGATTTTTAAAGTATGATGTTGACATGATCAGTCCAATCAAGGCTTTTGTAGATATAACATGATTTGATGTCATTGTAACTGTGGCCAATGATCTTGAGCCTTCTTGGATTGGCACTTCTAATGTAAGTCTATGGCAGCACCCAGGGGGCTTGTATTTTCTAGCTCTACCCAAAGATTTTGCGGTGACGTAGTGTCCCCATGAGTGACAGAACATTGAGCCAATCACGGCGCTACTAGAGAACTGACTGTCTCACCACCACAAAAAGCACTGAGCGAGGCTGAATCACCTGCAAAAAAGAGACCATGTTTGTATGCGTCTTTATTAACTCAATTATATATTTTTTTACATTTTTTGCAAACTGATATGTGACACCTATTAATGGCAAAATAATATATATATATATTAGCTAAACAGGTGGAGTTCCCACCTGCCATGAATGACGCGTCGCCGCTGGTGGTAATCATGGGTCATTTTGGTTTGTTGTGCTGTCCCATGCACCTCAACAACAGTATAGCGTTGTTGTGCCTTTAGGAAGTGAAGACGACCTCTGTGAATGATTTGCAGGAGAAACTCGATGCTTATTGCCAACGTGCTGGCGTTCATCTCCGCCGGGTTCATGGGCTTCTCCAAGCTGGCGGCGTCATGGGAGATGCTGATTATCGGGCGCTTCATTGTGGGGCTCTACTCCGGCCTGTCGACTGGCTTCGTGCCCATGTACGTGGGGGAGATTGCTCCCACCTCGCTCCGCGGGGCGCTGGGCACTCTGCACCAGTTGGGCATCGTCCTTGGCATCCTCATGGCACAGGTAGGCACTGTCCGTCGGGTTACTTTTTTTTTAAAGCTAGTGATACAGCACAATCATCGGGACAAATGTCCACCAACATACGGTACTCAGGTAACCTCACAACCTTACCACAGTGTATTTCCATGGTAGTTTATCTTTCATTGACAGCATAATTTGTGTAGTTAAATATTGTTTCTTACAGGTGTTTGGGATCGAGTCGATCATGGGGAACTCCACTCTGTGGCCCTTCCTGCTGGGCTTCACATTCATCCCAGCCATGCTGCAGTGTATCCTGTTACCCTTCTGCCCCGAGAGCCCCCGCTTCCTCCTAATCAACCGCAACGAGGAGCTCAAGGCCAGAGAAGGTAAGCCTCTGACCAGCTACTGCTACACCCTACACCCCTGAAACTCAACTCTGGACCTCAAAGCCAGTTCCACTGCATTTTTTCTTTGTTCCCCTTTTATTCAGGGACTGATTTAGACCTGGGACACCAGGTGTGTGTAATTAATTATCAGGTAAAACAGAAAACCAGCAGGCTCCAGACCTCGTAGGGTAACAGTTGAGTACCCCTGTCATACACCCCTATTCCCACGAAAAGCAGGAGAGCTCTTGGGTGCGCTGGCTTTTGTTGCAGCCCTGCTCTAACACACCATTGAACTTATCAAGGTCCTGACTAGAAGCTTATTAATAGAATCTGGTGTGTTAGATTAAGACTGTTACATAGGGCTTCACCTCGAGTAGCTCTCCAGCTCCAGTCCCTCCTGAGTTGTCTATTTCCCTGCAGTGCTGGAGAAGCTGCGAGGCACTGAGGAGGTGGGCGCCGACATGCAGGAGATGAAGGAGGAGGCCAGGCAGATGATGAAGGAGAAGAAGGTGACCATCCTGGAGCTGTTCCGCTCGCCGCTCTATCGCCAGCCCATCTTCATCGCCGTCATGCTCCAGCTCTCCCAGCAGTTGTCTGGCATCAACGCTGTGAGTGTGGGACACTCTGGGAGACACACACTGACTTGCAAATACACACATGCTAACTCGGGCACAAACACACACACACACACAGACTTCAAACTATATCGTCCAGTCAATTATTACATTTTTGTGCAGGTTTTCTACTACTCCACCAGGATCTTTGAGAAGGCGGGAGTCTCTCAGCCAGTCTATGCTACGATTGGTGCCGGAGTGGTCAATACAGCCTTCACTGTTGTGTCTGTAAGTCTGAAACGCTGTACAACATCCATAAACAGGAGCCCAGTCCCAGTGATCATATGAGCATCTCAACAATGAGTATTACGATTTTTGGGTTGGAATGGAATTGATCAAATATGTTTGTTTCCATTATGATATATTAGGAGATACATGTATTGTCCATATGACTGTAACAGGAATGAATCCACTTCCCAGACACCACCATTCTTCTCCTCTTCCTCTCTCTCTTTATTTAGCTATTTGTCGTGGAGCGTGCTGGGCGAAGATCCCTTCACCTCACTGGGTTGCTGGGGATGGCATTCTCAGCTGTCCTGATGACAATCGCTATGGCACTACTGGTATGTATAATGGCGCAATAAACATTTTTAAAAATCACTGGATTTGCGTATATCATGTTTTATGTAGACGACTACCTCAGCCAGCCTCCTCCACTGATATTCCCCTGTGTTTTTCCTCAGGACCAGCTGCCATGGATGTCCTACGTCAGCATCGTAGCCATCTTTAGCTTTGTGGCCTTCTTTGAGATCGGCCCGGGCCCCATCCCCTGGTTCATCGTGGCTGAGCTCTTCAGCCAAGGTCCTCGGCCCTCTGCCTTTGCCGTTGCTGGATTCTCCAACTGGTCGGCTAACTTCATAGTGGGCATGACCTTCCAATACGTTGAGGTAAGGAGACAGAAAAAAAACTCACAGATTTTTGGGTTATTGCCTTGATGGCTCTATTACATATGTACCGGTATATCAATTATTACAAACCGTGTATTTTGTGTCCTGGGTGCTGATTGGATGAAACAGCATATCAGCCGTGTCTATATCCAACAATATAGCACAGTTATGAGACAAAAATAGTTGTTTCCTATTCTATTTATGTTGGTAACCAGTTTATAATAGCAATAATGCACCTTGGTTTGTGGTATGACATAGCGTCATGCCTAAGAACAGCTCTTAGTCGTGGTATATTAGCCATATACCACACCCCCTCGTGCCTTATTGCTTAAATATACCACACCCCCTCTGGCCTTTTTACTTAAATATACACAGTATACAAAAGATTAAGAACACCTGCTTTTCCATGACATAGACTGACCAGGCAAATCCAGGTAAAAGCTATGATCCTTTATTGATGTTACTTGTTAAATCCCCTTCAATTAGTGTAGATGAAGGGGAGGAGACAGGGTAAATATGGATTTTTAAGCCTTGAGACAATTGTGACATTGATTGCATATGTGTGCCATTCAGAGGGTGAATGGGCAAGACAAAAAATGTAAGTGCCTTTGAACGGGATATGGTAGGAGGTAGTAGGTGCCACATCTGTGTGTGTCAAAAATGGTCCACCACCTAAAAGACATTCAGTCAACTTGACACAACTGTGGAAATCATTGGAGTCAACATGAGCCAGCATCCCTGTGGAAGGCTTTCAACACTTTTTAGAGTCCATGTCCCGTCGAATTGAGGCTGTTCTGAGGGCTTAAGGGGGTGGGGGTGCAACTCAATATTAGGAAGGGGTTCCTAATGTTTGGTTTACTCAATGTACATTGATAGTACAGTATATACTTTCAATTTGAAATTGAAGTTGAAGTCCAATTTATGAATGGAAAAATGTGAAAATAATGTTACTTTCTGTCTTCTCTGTAGCAACTGTGTGGCCCCTACGTCTTCATCATCTTCACTGTGCTACTGCTGGGCTTCTTCATCTTCACTTATTTCAAGGTGCCCGAAACCAAGGGACGGTCGTTTGACGAGATCTCAGCCGGCTTCCGCCATGAGGCCGGACAGTCAGGGGAAAAGTACGCTCCTGATGAGATGAACAGCCTTGGGGGAGCTGACTCTCAACTCTAAGATCTCCGACAACACCCCCAACCACCTTCAATACTACTGATAGACTGGGTGGGCAACATACGCCTGGGCATTTCTAGTTTAGGGACGAGTGACACTCCTATAGGCCTTCAGAGTCCCACCTCTCCTGCTCTCTGTGGTAAACTGATGACTGCAGTATGCATGGGGTTCCAGGAGGGTGCGATGAGAGACTGCAAATTCACAATAGAGATGTGTAGAGATCACAACGTTGTATGTTTCATTATGGTGTCTGTGGCAGCATGGGCAGCACCATTGAGGCCAACTCCATTTTAAAGTAGTACATTTTCTTCTTTTGATGTTTAAAAAAAGTGTAATGCTATTGTGATTTACCACCACCTGCAGTGCTGTAGTCTTGAAACAAATCTGGGGTGTCATTAATTTATTATGTCAACTAGATGGCTGTGATATAGCTTAAAAGCCCGTTACAAACTAGGCAAAACAATTTGAAGACAATGCTCTGATCATTGAGAGAATCTCAATTGCATTGTCCTCGCGTCCTCTCATCTCCTTTTCAAAATCCATTGGAAGAGGTCAGAGGCGAGGGACCTCTGGCTTTTTCATCCAATGGGTTTTGAGAAGGAAGCGAGGCGTATGCAATTGAGATTCTCCCATTGGCCTTCCCCACCCAGCTGACTACTTTAAAATGTTGGAAGACCTCAATGGCAATGTCCATGCAAAAAATTGTTATTTCCAAGTAGCGATCTCTATACATCTCTATAGTATTCACAGGAAGTAGAGGCTCTCCTTGTAAACCCTTGTGTAATATTGGCAGATATCCATATCAGAGACGGAAGAGAAAGCGAGACATCTCACAGGCAAATTCTTTCATCTCCGATAGGGTGGCGCAAACGGGGGAGAGGGGAATAAGTAGACCAGTGCCAGCTGTTATAAAAGGGCGTTTATGAGACATCTTCATTATCTTGTTGGTTTAAATCCTCATCAGTCTGAAAGGGAAAATGGCTCTTTATCCTCTTTTGGTCTCTTCCTGCAGCTTAAAAGTGCTGACTTGGTTGCTATTAAGATAACAAAGTGAAACACTGAATTAAACAATGCTTTCCATTCCACTTATCCAATCCTTAATATCACCACAGACTATGCAGTTAGTGAGACACATTCTCAATTCCAACTGTTCATCCACAATTTACTTCAGCAAACTCTGACAATAAAAACAAAGACCCCCGACCAATCTTATTGACAAAAGGTTATAACAAGGCACCATATCCCTGACCAAGCTGAGATATTGTAAAATGTATGTCAATATTTTACTTATTTGTGTCTTGGCTCTTCTGTTACTGAGGAGCAATATGAACAATCTTTGCTAAAGCATTCTATTTATGCCATGAGAAGTTAATTATGAAGCCAACTCTATTCATGGAAGTTTGATTATATATCCCTCAATTATTTTCTTTATTAGGTGAAGTGTTATATTGTATCTTAATATATGACTCTGATAGGACTGAATGCTTGTATGTAATGGAATACCAACGGTAATGTCTATTTAATGAACTAACTTCATTTCAAGTTTTACAATAGTCTTGATCTTTGCACAAAACCTTACTGCGTCTAAGTGGGACTTAGTAGTTTTAGCACACCATTCCCTGAAAATAACCTTACCTTTCCTCAACCACTGTCTATTGGCATAATAATACTGCACATTTGGTTTGAAATGAAATGTCAAACTATACTAGCAACAGTGGTGTAGTGGAGGGTAAACGCAAGTAAACACAGTTTATCCAGCTTTTTGTGCCCAACAGTTTACCATGGTCTTGTCAAATTGTTGAACTAGATCACATTTTATAATTATTTAATCTGTTTTTCTCTCAACACAATTGATTTACACTATATAAAACAATAAAATAGAAACTTTTAAATTATATTGCATAATTAGATAATGTCAACTAACCAGGCATATCAAGTGTATTATTGAACTATGTTTATAATATTTCTGTATCTGCCCTTTGATTTGTTTAACAAATTGTAGCTGTCGTTGATCCTCAATTTTAGTTTTGGAATATGCATTTAAATGTGTTCACCACCCCAATATAAACGCAGCAAAAAAAGAAACGTCCTCTCACTGTCAATTGCATTTATATTCAGCAAACCTAGCATATGTAAATATTTGTATGAACATAAGATTCAACAACTGAGACAAACTGAACAAGTTCCACAGACATGTGACTAACAGAAATGGAATGTGTCCCTGAACAAAGGGGGTGTCAAAAGTACCAGTCAGTATCTGGTGTGGCCACCAGCTGCATTAAGTACTGCAGTGTATCTCCTCCTCATGGACTGCAGCAGATTGGCCAGTTTTTGCTGTGAGATGTTACCCCACTCTTCCACTAAGAAACCTGGAAGTTCCAAGACATTTCTGGGAGGAATGGCCCTAGCCTCACCCTCAGATCCAACAGGTCCCAGATGTGCTCAATGGGATTGAGATCGGTGCTCTTCGCTGGCAGAAAATCATGCACAGAACGAGCAGTATGGCTGGCATTGTCATGCTGGAGGGCCGTGTCAGGATGAGCCTGCAGGAAGGGTACCACATGAGGGAGGAGGTCTTCCCTGTAAGGCTGAGAGAGGCTGGACTCAATACAATGTATCATAATTTCCCTACTTGTTTCAAACTGTGTGTGTCCATGCATGCATGTAATTGTGTCCCTCTTTCTCTTGTGTGTTCGTGTACACACCACAAGTTACTAGGCTATTGACTTTTCTTTAGTATTGAACACTTCCTGTAAATAACATAAAATATAAATAATTGTAGTTGTATAACAAGAACAAAAGAAAATCCCATGTAAGCTCTAACTTGTCAATTATAGAGTGGGGACATATATAATTTTCTAAAACAAATAATTTATTAGCGAGCTGTACAAATTTACTGTATAATAAAGATAAAATCTGTGTGTTGTGCCGAGTGGTTGGGGGTGTAGATTTTTAGCTTTCTTTTATGTAAAAAACAATGTGCCAAGACTGCTATATTCAGTTTTTCCCCTTTTTTATGAGGTATTGTATAGCTGGATATTTGGCTCAATAAAAACCAGCTGCACCCAGGGAACCATGTTCATGGTTGTGTCTTTTCTGTTCAACACATTTAAAACAGAGTTGAAAGTTATCCAAATAATATCATATAAAACTGTATTTTTGCTGTACAATTTTGACATATTTTTATCAAATTGTATTGGTTACACACATGGTTAGCAGATATTAATGAGAGTGTAGAGAAATGCTTGTGCTTCTAGTTTCGACCATGCGGTAATATCTAACAAGTAATCTAACAATTTCACAACAACTACCTTTTACACACAAGTGTAAAGGAATTAATAAGAATATGTACTGTGGCGTACAGCAGGTCAGCCACCAGGGCGAGACTCGTCGAGGCCTGGTGACAGACGGAGTATACATCACGAGGCGATGGCTCCATCTGCTGGACGTGCCAGGTCTCGACGGGCTCTGCGGCCAGGACTATTTGGGGCTGATTGGGAGCTGGTGAGCAATCAACCCTTGATTACTCACCATCTCGACAAGTCCCATAAAGCTGCCAGAAGGGCAGCACACAGGAGGAGACTGGGGGAAGAAAGGACTCCCGTATAGTTGGGGATGGTTACAGAGGTAATAGGAGTGAGTTCACAGGAAACAGCAAGACCCAGAGCCCAGAAGACGGTATCCCGGAGAGGGTTTCATGAACTATTATTTTTAATAAACACCTTTGAAACTGAGCTAATCCTACTCTGTCCGTGTCTGATCTGTGTAAACGTTTTGACCCAACCCCCTGGTCTGCCACAGTACATATAAATATATGGATGAGCGATGGCCGAACAGCATAGGCAAGATGCAGTATATGGTATAGAGTACAGTATATACATATGAGGAGTAATATAGGGTATGTAAACATTATATAAAGTGGCATTATTTAAAGTGAATAGTGATATGTTTACTACATCAAATTTGTAATAATTAAAGTGGCTAGAGATTTGAGTCAGTATGTTGGCAGCAGCCACTCAATGTTAGTGATGGCTGTTTACAGTTTTTTCCAACTGCTTACACACAAAATCTTTTCATGTCACACAATTTTTGAAACCTCTCACTCAAAGTGCAAAACTACACACCAAATATCCAAAACCATAAGCTATTTCTCAGCCTTTGACTCAGTTGTCAATTGCATAAAACACTTTTTTCAAAACACGACACACAATTCTTTACCTAAAACACAAATATCTAACAGGAAGTGACTTGCTTTCCTTTTCCAAACCCAACCAATCAAAATGCTACAATTATTCACCAGGTCACACACACACTCCTCACATGTGCAAACACTAATAGCTTAACTGATCACTTACCATTCACTGCTTTACTGTAGTATAGGCCTATAAATAGGTCAAAGGTCAGATTACCTGTTTTGAATAATGGACAGAGAGCAAGAGTAGTAGGAGGAAGAGGAAGAAGATGACGAGGGCAACGAAGAGAAGGATAGAGAGCCATCTATGATGAGATTAGGGCAACACTTGTTGATCATGTGATCAACCACGGTTTGACCATGAGAGAGGCTGGACTGAGAGTCCAGCCCAACTTGAGTCGATTTACAGTGGCGTCCATAATTCGAACCTTCAGAAATGAGAACAGGTATGCAACTATCTAATGACTATTTTAGCATTACAGTAATGTACTGTAAAATACATTGTTTTTTTTGTACATTGTTTACAGTTCCTATGCTGAACACATACTGTGGTTGAATTCTGTACAGAGTGGAAAGGCAAAGACATCATGGAGGACGAGGATGCTTGTTTATAGATGTACAAGAAACTGTCATTATAAATATGGTTTTGGCCAACAATGCAATTAGGATTTGGGAGATAAGAGAGCATATCTTGAATAATGACACCATATTTAACAACATCAATGCTGTAAGCCTGTCGACCATACAACGCATCCTCCAACGGCACCGGGTGACGATGAAACAACTTTACAAGGTGCCATTTGAGAGAAATTCTGACAGAGTCAAGAATATGCGACATGAATTTGTAGAGGTATGTATGCAACAGTACTTCAGACATACCATATTTACTCATCTGTATATCCTTTTGTCTGTTACAGAGAGTATTGGAGCTGGATGCCCATGTAAATCGCCATTAATTTATTTATGTGGATGAGGTTGGCTTCAACCTCACCAAAACCAGGCGCCGCGGAAGAAATGTAATAGGACAGAGGGCAATTACCAATGTCCCTGGACAGCGTGGGGGTAATATAAGTATGTGTGCTGCCATCACTCAAAAACGGGGTCCTCCATTACAATGTCACACTGGGTCCGTACAACACCGGCCATATGTTCACTTTTCTGGATGCAATTTACACAATGCTTGTCCCTGATCCAAATCAGGAGCCTGCTAGATTTGTCGTTTTATGGGACAATGTTAGTTTTCACCGGGCTGTAGTTTTGTACCTACCCCCATATTCACCTTTTCTAAATCGCATAGAGGAATTCTTCTCAGCCTGGCGCTGGAAAGTGTATGATCGTCAACCCTATGCCCGCATGCCGCTTCTCCAGGCAATGGAGGACGCATGTGGGGACATAGAGGCTGCCTCTGTCCAAGGTTGGATACGCCATGCTAGGAGATACTTCCCTCGATGTTTGGCAAGAGAAAACGTATATTGTTATGTGGACGAAGTATTGTGGCCAGACCCAAGCCGGAGAAGAGATGAAGCATAGCTTAGCACTGGTAACTGCCCCCCCCCACACCATATGCATTGGTGTTTACAGTGTACTTGTTACCCCTCTCAGCAGATGACTTTCACTGTAGAACATTGTATTGAAATGTAGATATAGGCCTATGAAATACCAAAGAGCTTTAGATTTAGAACAACAGTGTTTACATGGTATATCCAAAAATGCACTATTATGAAAGCAATTTGAGCAGTTTTTTGTGACAAGCTGAATTTCTTCAGCCTCCTGAGGTTGAAGAGGCGCTGTTGCGCCTTCTTCCCCACGCTGTCTGTGTTGGTGGACCATTTCAGTTTGTCCATGATGTGTATGCCGAGGAACGTAAAGTCCACGATCATCTCCTTTGTTTTGTGGACGTTGAGTGTGAGGTTATTTTCCTGACACCACACTCCGAGCTCCCTCACCTCCTCCCTGTAGGCCGTCTCATCTTTGTTGGTAATCAAGCCTACTACTGTAGTGTCGTTTGCAAACTTGATGATTGAGTTGGAGGCGTGTATGGCCACTCAGTCATGGGTACCACCTGGAGGCGTCCCGTCAGAAAGTCCAGGACCCACTTGCACAGGGTGGGGTCGAGACCCAGGGTCTCGAACTTAATGACGAGTTTGGAGGGTACTATGGTGTTAAATGCTGAGCTGTAGTCAATGAACAGCATTCTTACATAGGTATTCCTCTTGTCCAGATGGGTTAGGGTAGTGTGATTGCGATTGCGTCATCTGTGGACCTATTGGAGTGGGTCTAGGGTGTCAGGTAGGGTGGAGGTGATATGATCTTTGACTAGTCTCTCAAAGCACTTCATGATGACGGAAGTGAGTGCTACGATAGTCGTTTAGCTCAGTTACCTTAGCTTTATTGGGAACAGGAACAATGGTGGCCCTCTTGAAGCATGTGGGAACAGCAGACTGGGATAGGGATTGATTGAATATGTCGTTAAACACACCAGCCAGCTGGTCCCGCACATGCTCTGAGGACGTGGCTAGGGATGCCGTCTGGACCGGCAGCCTTGCGAGGGTTAACGCGTTTAAATGTTTTTCTCACATTGGCTGCAGTGAAGGAGAGCCTGCAGGTTTTGGTAGCGGCCGGTTTCGGTGGCACTGTATTGTCCTCAAAGCGAGCAAAGAAGTTGTTTAGTTTGTCTGGGAGCAAGACATCGGGGTCCGCGACGGGGCTGGTTTTCGTTTTGTAGTCCGTGATTGACTGTAGACTCTGTCACATACCTCTCGTGTCTGAGCCGTTGAATTGCGACTCTACTTTGTCTCTATACTAGAGGTCGACCGATTAATCAGAATGGCCGATTCATTAGGGTCGATTTCAAGTTTTCATAATAATCGGAAATCTGTATTTTTGGGAGACGATTTGCCTTTTTTTTTTTTTATACCTTTATTTAACTAGGCAAGTCAGTTAAGAACATTAAGAACACATTCTTATTTTCAATGACGGCCTAGGAACGGTGGGTTAACTGCCTTGTACAGGGGCAGAATGACAGATTTTCACCTTGTCAGCTCAGGGGATTCAATCTTGCAACCTTACAGTTAACCAGTCCAATGCAATAACGACCTGCCTCTCTCTCGTTGCACTCCACAAGGAGACTAACTGCCTGTTATGCAAATGCAGTTAGCCAAGGTAAGTTGCTAGCTAGCATTAAACTTATCTTATAAAAAACAATCAATCATAATCACTAGTTAACTACACATGGTTGATGATATTACTAGATATTACCTAGCGTGTCCTGCGTTGCATATAATCTGACTGACCATACAAGTATCTAAGTATCTGACTGAGCGGTGGTAGGCAGAAGCAGGCACGTAAACATTCATTCAAACAGCACCTTTGTGCGTTTTGCCAGCAGCTCTTTGTTGTGCGTCAAGCATTGCGCTGTTTATGACTTCAAGCCTATCAACTCCCGAAATGAGGCTGGTGTAACCGAAGTGAAATGGCTGGCTAGTTAGCGTGCGCTAATAGGTTTCACACGTCACTCTCTCTGAGCCTGTGGTTGTTCCCCTTGCTCTGCATGGGTAACGCTGCTTCGATGGTGGCTGTTGTTGTGTTGCTGGTTCAAGCCCAGGGAGGAGCGAGGAGAGGGACGGAAGCTATACTGTTACACTGGCAATACTAAAGTGCCTATAAGAACATCCAATAGTCAAAGGTTAATGAAATACAAATGGTATAGAGGGAAATAGTCCTATAATTCCTATAATAACTACAACCTAAAACTTCTTACCTGGGAATATTGAAGACGCATGTTAAAATGAACCACCAGCTTTCATATGTTCTCATGTTCTGAGCAAGGAACTGAAACGTTAGCTTTCTTACATGGCACATATTTTACATGGAACATATTGCACTTTTACTTTCTTCTCCAACACTTTGTTTTTACATTATTTAAACCAAATTGAACATGTTTCATTATTTACTTGAGGCTAAATTGATTTTGTTGATGTATTATAATAAGTGTTCATTCAGTCTTGTTGTAATTGTCATTATTACAAATAATTACAAAATAAATAAAAATCGGCAGATTAATCGGTATTGGCTTTTTTGGTCCTCCGATAATCGGTATCTGCATTTAAAAAAATCATAATCGGTTGACCTCTATACTGATGCTTAGCCTTGCGGAGGGAATAGCTACACTGTTTGTATTCCATCATGTTTCCGGTCACCTTGCCCTGATTAAAAGCAGTGGTTCGAGCTTTCAGTTTTGCACGAATGCTGCCATCAATCCACGGTTTCTGGTTTGGGAAGGTTTTAATGGTCGCGGTGGGTACAACATCATCGATGCACTTGCTAATAAACTTGCTCACCGAATCAGTGTATACATTATTCTGCCCTTGAGTTGCGTTCCCATGCAAAACTAGACAGATAGCTAACAACTAAGTCTTCAATAAAACTCCCAAGGCGTGACTTTTCTTGAATGAATATATTGAAAACGTTTATGTTGTGAAACTGCAAAATACAGAAAAGAATATACTTTAGTATTCAATTCACACCGACATACCGTAGCTGTACATTAAACATTTTAAGTTCCTTAAATACAAAGCACGTGCTAAGGTACCATTCATCTGGCATGATGCCAAACCATATAGCTAATTGTTAACCATATGGTAATTGGCTCCTTTCATTACTCTAATAATGTATAACCATCTATGTACAATAACAAAGCATATTACACTGGAAACAGTAACAAAACTACAGTATTGTATATTTTACCATTCGTTTGCATGACGCATGAGCAAAGTAATACAGCTAACGACATGCATTAAAGGCATTGCAATTTGTGAGTAAATGCAACCAACATTGATATGTAAGCAACTCTATCAATAACAAGATTATCATCATTAGCTAAATGCTTGAATCGAACTTACAAACAAATATTTTTCCAAGGCTGAAGCGTGACAAGAAATAATGACATTGAAAGACCTGCACCGTAGCGTTGTTTGTAGCTGCTTCTATGCGTGCAAAACAAATTCTGTACTTCCTGTTTCCTGTGTCAGTAACATTGAGGGTGTGAGAATGGTAGGCATGTCAGGGTCGGTTGATACTGACACTAAGGGTCTCGCATTGATTATTGCCATAACTTCAGACATAAGAGTGCTCAAGACCTCATGTGTGAGACGAGTGGAGCCCGTCTGAAACAGCATAGCATCAAGAATACGTCTGGCAACCCCAATGAGTCTCTCCCAAGAACCACCCATATGAGACGAGTGTGGAGGATTAAATATCCAAGTACATCCCTTATCTGAGAGGTATTTAGTCAGTTCTGAGTCATTTGTGTCGATACCCAGCTCCCTGCAGGCACCTATAAAGTTTGTACCTCGATCAGACGTAGCACTTTTTGCTGGACCACGGATAGCGAAAAAACGCCTCAGCGCGTTGATGAAGCTGGATGTGGACATGGATTCGATAAGCTCGATATGGACTGCTCTGGTAGACATACATGTAAAGAGCACCGCCCAGCGCTTGGAGTCCGCACTACCACCTCTAGTGTGACGAGTTATGACATTCCATGGTCCAAACACATCAAGTCCAACGCTGGTGAATGGTGGTTCAGATGTGAGTCTGTCTGCAGGCAAGTCAGACATTTTTTGGTCAACTAACCTCCCTCTAACATTGCGGCAGGTGACACACTTTTGAATGATACCAGAGACCAGACGTTTGCTCCCAATAATCCAGAAGCCTGCTGCTCGAATAGCTCCATCTGAAAAATGACGGCCTTGGTGAGCCACTTGCTCGTGATAATGTCTTACCAGCAGAGTGGCAACATGATGTGTCCGTGGGATGATGAGAGGATGTTTTTCGTCTTGTAACATGTCGGCGGAGGTTAAGCGGCCTCCCACCCTCAGCAACCCATCCTCATCAATCACTGGGTTTGGCTTTTTGAGTGAACTTTGCTTTGGGAACTCTTTTCCTTTTTCAATGCATTTGAATTCCTCTCTGAAGGCTTCATGTTGCACACAGTGAATGATTGCTGTTTTGGCTTGTGACAACTCACTTGTACCGCATGGTTTATTACAGTCATGCCAGCCTCTGCAGCTGGTGTTGTCTGCACTTTCGTGGAAGGATCTTGCAACATGAATGAGTCGTGCTGTGGTTCGATTGAGAGCTTTCCAGCTTGAGAACCTCTCAAAGTGATGAGAGCTGAGTTGAGCTCCAGAAACTTTAGAGGCAAAGACAGTGATGTCTGGTCGAATCTCTGCATCTGTGTGAGGCTCTACAAGGTCAAAATTGATATTCTCAGGCTTACTCGAGTTTGTTTGGGTCAGGAACGGTGGACCTGAGAACCAACTAGTGTGTTTTAAGAGTGCAGCAAGTAGGGGCCTGGTTGCATGGTCTGCTGGATTGCTGTCAGTGTTTACATAGCACCACTGATCTGGATGGGTAGACTTCCTGATGCGAGTTATCCTATTGGCAACATAAACATAGAATATTTTGGTGACATTGTGGATGTAACCAAGAACTATCTTACTGTCTGTGTAGAACTTGGCTGCATGTATATCAATGTCAATTTCGTCTTTGATCAGTTCATACATCTCAACAGCTAGCAAAGCTGCACACAGTTCTAGGCGTGGGATAGTGTGGGCCGGACGAGGGGCCAATTTTGATTTCCCCATGACAAATCCAACATGGCATTGACCTTCCGAGTCAATAACTCTCAGGTAGGCTACCGCTCCTATGGCTACTGTAGAGGCATCCGAGAAGATGTGTAGCTCTCTTCTTTGAGTGGTAGACAAGGAGACTGGGATGTAGGTCCACTGAATATTCATATGTTCCAACTCCATCAAAGATTCCTTCCACATTTTCCATTCCTCTTCTTTTTCTGTGGGAAGAGGGGCATCCCACTCACTCTGATCAGAAGAGAGTTCTCTGATTAAGGCTTTACCTTGCAATGTTATTGGAACCACGAACCCAAGGGGGTCATAAAGACTATTCACTGTGGACAGGATGCCTCTCTGCGTAAAAGGCTTCTCATGGTGGGACACCTGGAATGAGAAGCTGTCTGTTTCCAGGTTCCAGGAAAGTCCCAGACTCCGTTGAAAGGGGAGAGGATCCACTCCTAGGTCCAGATCTTTTAAGTCTTTCGCACGGTCCTCCATAGGGAAGGCTTCCATAACTGTTTTGCTATTGGATGCAATCTTGTGTAGTTTCATGTTGGACTCCACCAACATTGCTTGTGTTTTTCTTAGAATGTTGACAGCTTCTTCTGTAGTAGCTACTGATGTCAGACCATCATCGACGTAGAAGTTCCTCACTACATATTGCTTGGGTTCTGACCCGTGTTCCTTCTCACCCTGTAGCGCTGCTCGTCTCATGCAGTAGATGGCTATGGCTGGTGACGGGCTGTTCCCAAATACATGGACTTTCATCCTGTACTCAGTTATGTTTCTATCTGGGTTGTTGTCTTCATACCAGAGAAACCTTAAGTAATCTCTGTGACCCTCACGTACACCAAAACAGTAAAACATTTGTTGCACATCTGCTGTTAGTGCAATGCAATCCTTGTGGAAACGCATTAGGACACCCAAGAGTGTGTTGTTTAAGTCTGGACCACTGAGCAGAACATCGTTAAGTGACACGCCTTGACACTTACAGTAGCACTGGAGTCAAATACTACTCGTATTTGTCCAGGCTTTTGTGGATGGTAAACACCAAATATGGGCAGATACCAATGTTCTTCGTCTCCCTCTAGTGGCTGTGAAGGTTCGGCTTGGTCGTTATCCAGCATCTTTTGCATGAAGTCAATAAAATGACGCTTCATGTCAGGCTTTTTGTCTAAAGTCCTGCGAAGTGATGTGAGACGGTTCATGGCCTGCTCCCTGTTATTAGGAAGGCGACGTCTAGTGGGGCGAAAGGGTAGTGGAGCCACCCAGTTGTTTCCATCATCCTGGAAAACCTGTTTGTCCATAATGTCCAAGAAGGCTTTGTCCTCCACTGATGGTGCTGGTTTATCATCGTCTTGTGTTTTGTCGAACACGGAACATCCCAGGCTGTCTGTGTTCACAGTTGTGATTGGATCTCTCGAGTGTCTGTGTTCATAGTTGTGCTTGGATCTCTCTAGTGCACTGTAGACGGAGAGATGTGTTTCTGAGCTACGCTGTTGTAGTTCTCTTTTACCTGGATGATGTCAGGGCAAGGGCTCAGATAGGATCTGCGACCATTTTGAAGTATGTTTGTCCTGAACACGTTAACATTGGCTGGTCGGTGAGCCGTTCCCAGACAGACCTCACCCACAATGACCCGCTGTGCATAAGGAGTGTCGTGGGGCCCATTGATTTGCTCTCGTACCTTGTGTACCCTTAAGATGTCTCGTCCTAAGAGCAGGAGGATGGGAGCGTCTGGGTCCACAGCTGGAATTCTGTCCATAACTGGTTGCAGATGGGGATGATGATACGCAATGTCGGGGGAGGGAATCTCCATCCTATCGTCTGGCATCATATCACACTCTATCAGAGTAGGGAGAGTGAGCTGCATGTGTCCATCTATAGACTCCACCATGAAGTTGACGGCTCTCCTGCCTGAAGTCTCTGTTACCCCAGAACACGTCTTCATGGTGTATGGAGCAGAGTTGTCATCGATGTTGAAGAGACTGAAAAACTCTGTCTTGGCCAGAGATTTGTTACTCTGTTCATCAAGCACTACATACATTTTGACAGCTTTCTCTCTTTTCCCAGCCGGATAAGCTTTGACTAGGCATATTTTTGAACATGATCTTGGATTGACTGCCTCACCACAGATCTCTGTACACTTTGAGGTGACAGAGAGAAGAGCATCGTCACCTTGCTCCCCGCCATGCTCTGTCTCTGCTGTAGCGGTGTCTGTATCTGTAGGGGCTGGGCCTGGATGCAGAGCAGCAAGATGCCTGTCGCTGTCGCACTCAGAGCACTTGATTGAAACCTTACAGTCTTTAGCTCTGTGCTGAGTTGACCCACAACATCGGAAACAAATGCCATTGTCTTTGAGATATGATTTGCGCTCATCTAGAGTTTTGTATCTAAACCCACAGCACTTTTTAAGAGGAGGAGGCTTGTTATGTATTGGGCAGTGATGGTCAGGGTTTTCCACCTTTGTCTTACTGGGTTTGGTTTGGTGGTCTGAGGCCTCAGATGACACATCTGTCTTCGATACAGTCACAGGTGTCTTGCTGCTGTACCTGGCAGGTTTCTCACTTTTCATGGACACCTGGTTAGTTGAGGTGTAGAGGGTGAAGCTGGGGTCATTTCTAATTTTCGCCTGGTTCCTGATGAATCTCGAGAAGAACGAGAATGGTGGGAATGCTACCCGATAGTCCTCCTTATATTTGGATCCCTGTGCTATCCATTTTTCTTGTAAACTGAATGGAAGTTTCTCTACAATAGGGTTTACCCCCCGAGATGTGTCCAGATAAGCGAGGCCTGAAAGGTACCCTTCTACTTTATCACACTCCAGTTCGAGAAGAATGTCACCTAGTTCTCTTAGTTTGTGATTGTCTTTGTTAGCCAGTTTTGGATAATCATCAATTTTCTTCAACAGTGCATTCTCGATCACTTCGGGTGTACCATAGCACTCTTCTAGTCGTTGCCAGACCATGTTAAGCCCTGCTGTTGCGTTGAAAATATGGACAGATCTAATTCTGTTTGCTTGCTCAGACGACTCTGCCCCTAGCCACTTGGTAATTAGATCTAACTCTTCCCTGGCTGACAAATTCAAGTCTCTGGTCGCATTGAGAAAGGATGCTTTCCATGCCCAATAATTTTCAGGGTGATCATCAAACTTCAGGAGTCCGGTACTCACCATCTCACGTCTCATGTCTATAGCCAGGAAGTGCTTTGAAAGGCTGGTCATGACTCACATCAACATCATTATCCCAGAAACCCTAGACGCACTCCAATTTGAATAACACCCCAACAGATCCACAGATGATGCAATCTCTATTGCACTCCACACCGCCCTTTCCCACCTAGACAAAAGGAACACCTACGTGAGAATGCTATTCATTGACTACAGCTCAGTGTTCAACACCATAGTGCCATCAAAGCTCATCACTAAGCTAAGGACCCTGGGACTAAACTCCTCCCTCTGCAACTGGATCCTAGACTTCCTGACGGGCCGCCCCCAGGTGGTAAGGGTAGGTAACAACACATCTGCCACACTGATCCTCAACACGGGGGCCCCTCAGGGGTAAGTGCTCAGTCCCATCCTGCACTCCCTGTTCACTCATGACTGCATGGCCAAGCACGACTCCAACACCATCATTACGTTTGCCAACGACACAACAGTGGTAGGCCTGATCACAGACAACGATGAGACAGCCTATAGGGAGAAGGTCAGAGACCTGGCTGTGTGGTGCCAGGATAACAAACTCTCCCTCAATATAATCAAGACAAAGGAGATGATTGTGGACTACATCACCAACAAACTTTCATGGTCCAAACACATCAAGACAGTCGTGAAGAGGGCACGACAAAGCCTATTCCCCCTCAGGAGAAAGAAAAGATTTGGCAAGAGTCCTAAGATCCTAAAAAAGTTCTACAACTGCACCATCGAGAGCATCCTGACTGTTTGCATCACTGACTGGTATGGCAACTGCTCGGCCTCCAACGGCCCAGTACATCACATACTGGGGCACAACTCAGCAGACAGACCTCATCTTATCGTGTGACGCCTCATCGTATGGTGTGGGATGGAGAATGGAGCTTTACACACCAGATGGAGAATGAAGCTGTACATTCACTATTGTGACCGACCATAAGCCTTTGAGTTCTATGTTCCATGAACAAAAGCCAGTACCACAAATAGTATCTCCAAGAGTTCATCGTTGGGCTGTGTGGCTCAGGGCCTACGAGTACAGAATAATCTACAAGCCAGGTAGATACCATGGGAACGCTAATGCTCTGAGTAGACTGCCCGTTCCAGAAATCATCGCTCAGGAAGGAGAAAATTAGCAAGTCTTGATGACTGATGTGTTGGATGATACACTGGTGAACACAGAACAAATCAAGCAATGGACTTTAAAGGATGTAACGCTACCACAAGTGCATAAATTTATCCTGAAAGGAATGCCTACAGTGACAGAGCCTGAGACAATGCCTTACTACGCTCGCCGCTTGGCCTTGAGTGTTCGAGATGGGTGTGTACATACTATGAGGTTCAAGGGTAGTTATCCCACCACAAGGGCGGAGTATGCTACTGTAGTTGTTGCACCGGTCGCATCCAGGTACATCGAGAATGAAAGGCCAAGCGAGGTGACCAAAGATGGATAAGGATGTGGAAAATGAGGTCAGCCTGTGTACAGATTGTCAGAGTAACAGGAAGTTACCCCCCACTGTGCCATTACATCCATGGAAATGGCCAGGAAACCCATGGACACGACCACATGTGGACTACGCTGGATCCTTCCTAGGAAAAATATTCCTTCTGCTGATCAATTCTCATTCAAAGTGGATGAATGTTACCCCATGAGCACATCACCATCGCATGCTATGATTGAGAAGTTGAGATAAAGCTTCAGTGTCATGGGATTGCCTCAAATGTTGGTTAGCGACAATGCTACTTGTTTCACAAGCACACAAGTTTCATGAAGCAAAATGGAATTCAGCATGTAACGTCATCCCCTTTTCACCCATCTTCAAATGGATTAGCAGAACATGCGGTTCAGAACTTGAAATCAAATCAAATATATTTATATAGCCCTTCTAACATCAGCTGATATTTCAACGTGCTGTACAGAAACCCCCCTAAAACCCTAAAACAGCAAGCAATGCAGGTGTAGAAGCACCGTGGCTAGGAAAAACTCCCTAGAATGGCCAGAACCTAGGAAGAAACCTAGAGAGGAAGCAGGCTATGAGGGGTGGCCAGTCCTCTTCTGGCTGTGCTGCTTGGAGATTATAACAGAACATGGCCAAGATGTTCAAATGTTCATAAATGACCAGCATGGTCAAATAATAATAATCACAGTAGTTGTCGAGGGTGCAACAAGTCAGCACCTCAGGAGTAAATGTCAGTTGGCTTTTCAAAGCTGATCATTTAGAGTATCCCTACCGCTCCTGCTGTCTCTAGAGAGTTGAAAACAGCAGGTCTGGGACAGGTAGCACGTCCGGTGAACAGGTCAGGGTCCCATAGCCGCAGGCAGAACAGTTGAAATTGGAGCAGCAGCACGGCCAGGTGGACTGGGGACAGCAAGGAGTCATCATGCCAGGTAGTCCTGAGGCATGGTCCTATGGCTCAGGTCCTCCGAGAGAGAGAAAGAATTAGAGAGAGCATACTTAG
Source organism: Oncorhynchus masou masou (assembly GCF_036934945.1). Taxonomy (NCBI): domain Eukaryota; kingdom Metazoa; phylum Chordata; class Actinopteri; order Salmoniformes; family Salmonidae; genus Oncorhynchus; species Oncorhynchus masou. The sequence goes on from NC_088244.1 coordinate 25,322,139, forward strand.
ACAGGAACCCAGACAGGAAGGTCACGTCAGTGACTCAACCCACTCAAGTGACGCACCACTCCTAGGGACGGCATGGAAGAGCACCAGTAAGCCAGTGACTCTGCCCCAGTAATAGGGTTAGAGGCAGAGAATCCCAGTGGAGAGAGGGGAACCGGCCAGGCAGAGACAGCAAGGGCAGTTCGTTGCTCCAGAGCCTTTCCGTTCACCTTCACACTCCTGGACCAGACTACACTCAATCATATGACCTACTAAAGAAATTAGTCTTCAATAAAGACTTAAAGGTTGAGACTGAGTCTGCGTCTCTCACATGGGTAGGCAGACCATTCCATCAAAATTGAGCTCTATAGGAGAAAGCCCTTCCTCCAGCTGTTTGCTTAGAAATTCTAGGGACAATTAGGAGTCCTGCATCTTGTGACCGTAGCATATGTGTAGGTATGCACGGCAGGACCAAATCAGAAAGATAGGTAGGAGCAAGCCCATGCAATGCTTTGTAGGTTAGCAGTAAAACCTAGAAATCAGCCCTGGCCTTAACAGGAAGCCAGTGTAGGGAGGCTAGCACTGGAGTAATATGATCAATTTTTTGGGTTCTAGTCAGGAGAGTGGCAGTGGTGTGGATAGGGGGGGGGGGAATGCAAATAGTCTGGGTAGCCATTTGACTAGATGTTCAGGAGTTTTATGGTTTGGGGGTAGAAGCTGTTTAGAAGCCTCTTGGACCTAGACTCGGCGCTCAGTTCGCACTACCCTCTGTAGTGCCTTGCGGTCGGAGGCCGAGCAGTTGCCATACCAGGCAGTGATGCAATCAGTCAGGATGCTGTCGATGGTGCAGCAGTAGAACCTTTTGAGGATCTGAGGACATATGCCAAATCTTTTCAGTCTCCTGAAGGGGAATAGGTTTTGTCGTGCCCGCTTCACGACTGTCTTGGTGTGCTTGGACCATGTTAGTTTGCTGGTGATGTGGACACCAAGGAACTTGAAGCTCTCAACCTGCTCCACTGAAGCTCCGTCGATGAGAATGGGGGCGTGCTAGGTCCACGCAACTTATTATGTGACTTGTTAATCATATTTTTACTCCGGAACTTAATTAGGCTTGCCATAACAAAGAGGTTGAATACTAATTTTTAAACCTCCAATATGTAACTTTTTGGGAGATTTGATCAAATTTACATAGAAATGTGTTTTGTAGATATGTCATTCTCATTGAAAGTAAGTTTAAGGAATGGTCGATTTGTTCTATGCACACAATTTCTATACTTGCCGGTTTTAAGTTTCATTTTGGCATCTTTTACTTACGGGTTTTGTACACTAGCTTCAAACAGTTTGAAAATACAATATTTTTGGTAATGAAAAGATATTTCACAGAGGTTTAGACAATTCTCCACACTATACTTGCTTGTTTTATCACATACACTGAAATTGGGCAAACTATTTGAATTTTAGCAATCAGGAAATGGTGGAGAGATTTCTTCATAGTGAATCTTTAATTAATTAGTTTAAAAAAATCTAAAAACCTAATTCCACTTTGACGAGTACGACCCTGCCTCACACAGGAAGCGGCGCAGGTCTTAATCCAGGCACTTGTCATCTCCCGTCTGGATTACTGCAACTCGCTGTTGGCTGGGCTCCCTGCCTGTGCCATTAAACCCCTACAACTCATCCAGAACGCCGCAGCCCGTCTGGTGTTCAACCTTCCCAAGTTCTCTCACGTCACCCCGCTCCTCCGCTCTCTCCACTGGCTTCCAGTTGAAGCTCGCATCCGCTACAAGACCATGGTGCTTGCCTACGGAGCTGTGAGGGGAACGGCACCGCAGTACCTCCAGGCTCTGATCAGGCCCTACACCCAAGCAAGGGCACTGCGTTCATCCACCTCTGGCCTGCTCGCCTCCCTACCATTGAGGAAGTACAGTTCCCGCTCAGCCCAGTCAAAACTGTTCGCTGCTCTGGCCCCCCAATGGTGGAACAAACTCCCTCACGACGCCAGGACAGCGGAGTCAATCACCACCTTCCGGAGACACCTGAAACCCCACCTCTTCAAGGAATACCTAGGATAGGATAAGTAATCCTTCTCACCACCCCCCCCCCTTAATGATTTAGATGCACTATTGTAAAGTGGCTGTTCCACTGGATGTCAGAAGGTGAATTCACCAATTTGTAAGTCGCTCTGGATAAGAGCGTCTGCTAAATGACTTAAATGTAAATGTAAATGACGTTATGGGTTATTGTGTGAAGGCAAGTGACAAAAAAATGCTGAATTGAATGTCATTGACAAAACAGAAAGGTGTCAATGTTTTTCTTCTTTTTTACAAACATCCTTTCTGAATTTTAAAGTAATCCAATAAGTAATCATCTACTTTTTCAAAAGTATCTGTAATCTGATTACAATATTTGTGCTCAGATGTAGAGGTTATTCCCCAACCCTGGTCACTCTCTGGATAAGAGTGTCTCCTAAATTAGCAAAATATAACTAAATGAAAAAGGATAGAATGTGGGTAGAGAAAAAAAAAAAACAATACGGCCAGATATGGATTGTTTCAAAGTTTGGGGCGGCAGGTAGCCTAGTGGTTAAAGCGTTGGACAAGTAACCGAAAGTTTGCAGAATCGAATCTCCGAGCTGACAAGGTACAAATCTGTCGTTCTGCCCCTGAACAAGGCAGATAACCCACTGTTCCTAAGCCGTCTTTGGAAATAAGAATTTGTTCTTAACTAACTTGCCTTATTAAATAAACACAAAAGTTACAGAAACTCCTCACGTGACAGGAAATATAACTTGAGTGTGACGTAGACAACCGGAAGCCAATGGAAAACCAATTGATCTGGACCAGGCTGTTGATTGGCTGGTTCAAATGGCGAGAAACTTTAAACGGTTACGCCAACCCTCATTTGTTATTTTGCGCTCGCGACTTTGCAGTTCAGCTGACTGCTAACTCGATTTCCATTACGCGTTGGTTGTGTTTAAGAGGTACGTTATAATATTTTGTATTTGAATGGACATCTCTTTTGTATCTAATTTACCCAGGGAATTTTGATCAACAGTAAACTTACAATAGCTAGCTAACGTTACCTGGTCGACTAATGCTAACTAACATTACTTTTCATAGTTAACTTCAATACACAATTTCTGGTGTTAATTTGGATTTTACATAGCTCTCGCGTGTTTACTGTAATAACGTATTTTGTCGCTACGCAGTTAAATGTGTTCGTGAATGAATAACCTAAGCTAACTAACTGTGATAGCCCCATTTGAACAACTCACAACATGCATCTAATCTGCTTGTTTAGGCGGAGACAATCGGTGCGGTGATGGATGCTGAGATGGCGCAGAGTGAATCGGCTAGTCACTACGAATTCGATGCACCATCACATGTCATTGATTTCCAAGCATTGGATACGGAGGACAACGCAGATATTTGGTTTGGTAAGATGGTTAGCAACCTGTGCTTGTGAACAATATTTTGAATGTCATTCAGTTCTACCTGGGCCTCGTAGAATTCAATGAAATTAAAAATGTGAGGGCACAAGTGATCGCTTGGCTCAGGAACGTTTCTTCTAACGACTTCAAGTCAAAGTTGAATAAAATTATATTTGCACTTTACCTGTTGTGTGTTTGGTCCTTTTTCAGGTAGGAATGAGACAATGAGCACAATATTAAAATGCATACAGGAGACTCACTCATGGGTGTAGAGCTCCTGCACATGCTTCAGGTGATCGCAGTCTTAATGACCTACCAGGCTTTGAAACGTTTATGTAATTACACTTTCTGGTGGACATATAGTCTCACAATCCTACCTGCAGAAGGACCAACTGCAAGGACTTCAGTCAATTTTATCCAATATACTGGCTTGTAGAGGTCTTGAGAGAGAACTTTAGTTGACTGAATTCAATTCAACTTCAGGTCTCCAGGCTAGTAAGAATGGTGCTTCCTGGGATGAATGCATGTATTTCAATGTTTGTCAGCATGCTCCAATGGGGGCCTGACTACATGCTTTTGAAGTGGCAAACTTGCCAAATTCTTGAATATCCACAATGAATTCCTGAATCATTTTATGCTCTGCAGACCAATGTGCTGGCCAGGATGAGAGACTGTTTGGCCATCTTGCCACCCCAAACAGAAACAACATACCATTTGGTGCGACCCCCAAAGCGCACTTGCCCAGGGCGATTGTCTCTCCCAGAGTGAAAGAGAACTCAGACTCGGGTTGGTACTTTAGACCGTTGTGAACTATCTAGGCCAGATACATTCACAAGTTGACTGACTATTGTGTAATGTGCCAATTACTCATGTTTCCACAATAGAAGCCCCAAGCACGTACTCCAACATTGTCACATCCTGGGGAAATAGGCCAGCACCGGTAGCTGCCCCACCAAAGAAGGGACCGCCTGCCCGAACAAGCAGGTATTTTGTTTCTAGACCACTTAGCTAACATCTTGTTTGAGAGTTCTGTGAGGCTCCACAGAGTTTTCACAAACCCATAGATCATTTATTGTAGCTTTCGTCCTGCTATATTTATGGGTGTTCAGAATATTTTGTTTATTGCAAAAGTTAAAAGGAAAGATCACAAGTATAATGTTTACTCTAATGTATTGTCTCTGTTCCAAAACAAGCTTCTGCCTGTATAGCTGTAGACCAGTCCAGGAATAAAGTACAGTTCTAGTTGTCTTTGACCGACAGTGAGGGGGGGAAGTATTTGATCCCCTGCTGATTTTGTACATTTGCCCACTGATAACTTTAATGGTAAGTTTATTTGAACAGTGAGAAAGAATAACAAAAGAATCCCAGGAAACACATGTCAAATGTTAGATGGTTTTGCATTTTAATGAGGGAAATATTTGACCCCTCTGCAAAACATGACTGAGTATTTGGTGGCAAAATCCTTGTTGGAAATCAGAGGTTTCTTGTAGTTGGCCACCAGGTTTTCACACATCTCAGGAGGTATTTTGTCCCACTCCTCTTTGCAGATCTTCTAAGTCATTGAGGTTGAGGCTGAAGTTTGGCAACTTGAACCTTCAGCTCCCTCCAGATTTTCTATGGCATTATGGTCTGGAGACTGGCTAGGCCACTCCAGGACCTTAATGTGCTTCTTCTTGAGCCACTCCTTTGTTGCCTTGGCTGTGTTTTGGGTCATTGTCATGCTGGAATACCCATCCACGACCCATTTTCAATGCCCTTGCTAAGGGAATGAGGTTCTCACCCAAGATTTGACGGTACATGGCCCCGTCCATCGTCCCTTTGATGCGGTGAAATTGTCCTGTCCCCTTAGCAGAAAAACATCCCCAAAGCAGAATGTTTCAATCTCCATATTTGACAGTGGGGATGGTGTTCTTGGGGCCAAAGGCATCATTCCGACTCCTCCAAACACGGCGAGTTGAGTTGATGCCAAAGAGCTCCATTTTGGTCTCATTTGACGGCAACACTTTCACCCAGTTGTCCTCTGAATCATTCAATGTTCATTGGCAAACTTCAGATGGGAATGTATATGTGCTTTCTTGAGCAAGGGGACCTTGCGGGGGCTGCAGGATTTCAGTCCTTCACAGCGTAGTGTGTTACCAATTGTTTTCTTGGTGACTATGGTCCCAGCTGCCTTGAGATCATTGACACGATCCTCCCGTGTAGTTCTGGGCTGATTCCTCACCGTTCTCATGATCATTGCAACTCCATGAGGTGAGATCTTGCATGGAGCCCCAGGCTGAGGGAGATTGACAGTTTTGTATTCACAAATGGAAGAAACAATCTCACCAGCTGTCACCACCAAACTGCTTAGCGATGGTCTTGTAGTCCATTTCAGCCATGTGTAGGTCTACAATCTTGTCCCTGACATCCTTGGAGAGCTCTTTGGTTTTGGTCAGGTTGGAGAGTTTAGAATCTGCTTGATTGCTTCTGTGGACAGGTGTCCTTTATGCAGGTAACAAACTGAGATTAGGAGCACTCCCTTTAAGAGTGTGCTCCTAATCTCAGTTCGTTACCTGTATAAAAGACACCTGGGAGACAGAAATCTTTCTGATTGAGAGGGGGTCAAATACTTATTTCCCTCATTAAAATGCAAATCAATTTATAACATTTTTGACAGGTGTTTTTCTGGGTTTTTGTTCTCTCACTGTTCAAATAAACCTACCATTAAAATTAGACTGATTTCTTTGTCCGTGGGCAGACATACAAAATCAGCAGGGGATCAAATACTTTTTCCCTCACTGTAACTAGTCAGCATTAGACCAACTGTATGCTTCCAAGTGGCAATCCTGTGTCTTCACTGAAGGGTGTTAAAACGCAAAGATGCAGCCAGCAATGAGGAAGGACCGCACACTGCCCCTGAGGCCACACCACCTGTTAAGAAGCTGAAAAGGTCTGTAAACATTTGCACTATCCTGCCACCTGTCTATTGTTATCATGAGCAACTTTGTGCCTAGGATTATTACATCCAGCCCTGGATGTAATCATGGTAGTCATCAGTCTAACTGTTTACAGCTCAAACCCAACTGCTGTAAGAACCTTTCGCCCACGTCGAAGGTAAACAACTGGAGGGTCCCCCCCCCCCCTTTCCACCATGGTGAAAATGTTTAGGGGGTCTATTTCGGCATGGTCGAAACTCTTCATTTTTGGGATTGGAATTATAAACAAACATTGGCTGTTGGTCAATAATGACTGTGCCAATGTATTGCTTTTTCACACGTAGATAGAGTTTTGTCCCCTTTGCATGGAATACACTTTTAGTGTAAGGACTGTTTAATTAACCTTGACCAATTGTCTTGTGGAGAAAAGTAACCCGACTGTCTTGGTTTGTCCGTTTCCCAGGAGCTTATTACTAACCCCCAGACGCAGTGGTGGGGTCCGTTCTAGTGTGCGACTCAACCCCAGAGCAGCCAACCAGGCCCGGCCCGCTGCAGCTGCCGCGAACACCACACAGTAAGGCATTCTATCTCTAATGGATTCAGCAATTAGCCAAGGAGGCACCATGACCTGACATTGGTGCCGACAAGCCTGTCAGTCCTTTCGTCCATGGCTACGTTAAGGAATTTGAGTTTACATTTCCCTGGGCACATCCAACAGTGTTATAGCCCTAGCATTAACACCTTATGCAACTAACCAAGTGTTTGCACATATGGCTAGGACAAAAGCCTCCACAACCAGTAATTCTCTAGGACCAGGATTGTAGAATACTGCCTTTGAAGGTTAATATCCCTAGATTGTGTGTTCCCCCAGGCATAAGAGCTCTGAGCAGCAGGAGATGGTGACCATCAAGACTCTTCAGAAGGAGGTGGCTGACAAGCGGAAGAGGAACATGGCCAGCTACAGGGCAGCCTTGGCAGGCAGTAATTAACCCTTTCTTACTACGAGTGAAGCGTTGCAAGTCTTCCTGACTTGACCTCTCTGGGATAGGTGGGATGCTTGCGTCCCACTTGGCCAGTAGCCAGTGACAATGCAAAGCGCCAAATAAGACTATAAAAATATAACTTTCATTAAATCACACTTGTAAGACACCAAATTAAAGCTACACTTGTTGTGAATCCAGCCAACATGTCAGATTTCAAAGGCTTTTCAGCGAAAGCATGAGGTGCCATCAGATAATAGCATAACAGTAAACAAAGAGTAGCCTATTTCAACCCTGCAGGTGCGACACCACATGAATAAAATATAAATCATGCCTTGCCTTTGACGAGCTTCTTTTGTTGGCATTCCAATGTGTCTCATAAACACCACAAATGGTCCTTTTGTTCGATTAATTCCGTCGCAATATATCCAAAATGTCCATTTATTTGGAAGGTTTGATCCAGAAAAACACCGCTTCCAATTTGCGCAATGTCACTACTAAACATCTCAAAAGTTACCTGTAAACTTTGCCAAAACATTTCAAACTACTTTTGATAGGAACTGCAAACACCCTTAAATCTGGTTTCCCAATAAACTCATTGAATAGACAGTGACTTAAAAAAAAATTAATCTGAATGGGTTGTCCTCTGGGTTTTGCCTGCAACATAAGTTCTGTTATACTCAGACATGATTCAAACAGTTTTAGAAACTTCCGGGTGTTTTCTATCCAAATCTACTAATAATATGCATATCTTTATATTCTGGGGATGAGTAGCATGAAGTTGAATTTGGGCACGCTATTTATTCAAAAGTGGAAATGCTATCCCGAAGTTGTTATTAAGAGGGATTTCATCTTGTCAATCAGGTCAGCTCCCTAAGAAGCTGGCTCTGGCCACCACCGTACCCAAAGAGTTCAACTTCAGCACAGATGGACGCGTCAAGGCAGGCACTGCATCAACCCACCGGGAGGTGGACTTCACTGCTCAGCTCCGCAAGCACCCGTCCTCCCCCGTAAGTAGCTAGCCTTCTGTTTGGCCACATCGCTGTTAAAAGGATGATTCACACAAACAAACAATTTTCCACTTACCTAGGTTGTTGATTTACCAGACATATTTTGGATTATTTGTTTATTTTAATTCATCTCCTGAATTTTCCTTCTCAGACCAAGGTGCCAAAGGGTGCCACTATTCCCAAGCCCTTCAACCTGTCCACTGGCAGCAAGAAGGTGGAGGACCCTGTCCCCTTCATGCCCATGGCCCAACAGATCGAGCTGTTCCAGAAACGGACTCCGTCCCGCTACCACCTTCGTAGTCGACAGAGCCAAGAGAGGGGTGCGTATGGTAGCTTTGGCATTGTTGTACATGACAGATGAGTGGCTTTCACATAGCATGGCTGGGATTCATGAAAAAGTTTGACGTTGGGGAGGGGGGTGTCAACAAATTACAATCTATCATCTCCTTCAGGCCCGTCGCCTGTGAAGAGTGAGCAGCTTAAGATCACCCACCCTCACACCCCTCAGCTGATGACCCGACAGAGGAGCCGTCCCACGGCGGTCAAGAGCAGAGCTGAACTGGAGGCTGAGGAGCTCCAGAAACTCCAACAGTGAATCCACACTTATGGCTTCTTCACACTCTATCCTTCTACCCTCAGCATAGTAGTTATTAGACTGTTGGGTTACTTTTACCTGTGTGTACTCCCAATGAGACTTGAACAAAGCCAAAATGTTTACTGGTGCTCCAGCTCATCCATAGTCCAACAACCTTCAGCTTGAGGCCTGTTCAGAAGGACAGAACTTTCAGATAGTAATACATTGTGTAGAACCAATATGATTGTTCGACTAGTGAGTTGTCTCTACTTATTCTATTGCTATTTACAATGTTCAGAACACTGTCATTTAATAAATTAATCCACCCCTGTCCTGTATATTCCAGGTTTAAGTTCAAGGCCCTGGGGCTGAACAGGAAGATCCTGGAGGGGGCACTGAACCCCAAGAAGCCTACTGTGAAGGAGTCCACGCACCCAGAGGTATTCCATATGCACATGGACAAGAGACTTGCGGAGCGGCAAGCCAGCAAGAAGCCAGATGAGCCTGAGGAGCAGCACACCTTCCACTCCCGCCCGCTGCCTGTCAGGATCCTAGAGGAGGTGGTGGTGAGTGCTACACGACCAACATGTTTTTACCTGATTGTCATGACTTTTTACACTGGATTGATTGTACAGTTTGTTTCATGTCTGCTCTTTAAGCAAAGGAGAACTGAAGGGCACCCAGGCTAGTAGTATGAGGCGTTCCATACTATCTATTTAAAGCGTTCTAGCACTGGTGTAACACTGACTGTATATAAGATATGATGGCTCCGTTTATTAATGGTTTACCCACACCTTTTGGTTCGCAGGGTGTCCCGGAAAAGAAGGTGCAGTGTCCCACTGTTCCAGAGTCTCCTGCATGGGCCCTGAAGAGGAAGTGCATGGACAGAAAAGTGGAGGAGGTGAAACCCCCAGCCCCACTTAAGGCCCATGCTGTGCCCCACTTTGGCCTGCCCTTTCTGCCTAAGCTCCAGGACAAGACCCAGGTGGAGGTGTGCCCCTTCTCCTTTGAAGAGCGGGAGCGCGAGAGGCGGGTGCTGAAAGAGAAGAGGCTGGAGGAGCTGAGGCACGAAGAGGTAGCCCCATTAACTGCCTTAAAATTGTTCAGATTTCTCCTCGCGTATCATTTGCCTTACATTCTATCAATATGGGTAGACCTGATGAATGATGCCACTAATGGCATTAGATGCAGTTGCCTGTCATTAGATGGCGGTGAGGTTTTTATTTTTGAACTCTTCTCAATCATTTGTTTGGGATAAAGAATCTTAGCCTTTTGCTGCAAGTTGTAGAGCTAGGAAATGTTGTCCTAACTAGGTGTTGGTCTGACAATATAGCCTAAATGGTTGTCTGTTAATTATTTAATGTTCTTAACCCCTCAGGTGCCAACGTTCAAGGCCCAGCCACTGCCAGACTTCCATGCAGTGGTCCTGCCAGAGAAAAAGGTGGCTGAGCCCACCAAGCCTGAGCCCTTCAAGCTGCTCCTCGACGAGCGGGGAGCTGCAAAGAATGACCGCTGGGAGCAGATGGTAAGACAAACCATTTATTGAATTCATGACCTTCTGTTTGAAATGTCATGCTGTTGCTTTCATACTTTGACCGTATACAGTACAAGGAATAACTAATTGTTTGATTCTGGCACCAGAGTATGGCAGTTTTCATGCATATTTACAACAAATAGTAAAATCCTATTCCCTGCCCCCCCATACCGTATTTCCTCTGTTTTGTTCTCAGATGAAGGAGGAACAGAAGCACCAGGCAGAGGCAGCCACCTTCAAAGCTCGACCAAACACGGCAATTCACAAAGAGCCGTTCATGCCCAAGAAAGAGAACCGCTCAGTCCTGGGTACGTATGACCACAACTGCCTTGCGCACCTCTGCTTTCTGCACTATGGTGGCCCCTCAAATGTTTCCACCATTTTTTTTATTTAAGGGATTCCAACCATTTGTCACCCTGAGCAGTTCTGTTAGATCATTACCATGTATCAGTTGAACTGGAGCATATTTCTTCCACCACTACGAATAACTGTCTTGTTTTTCTTAAGTCTCTAATTGCTGGATCAGGGTTGCCTACTCCCTTACATGGGCTTTGTTTGGGAAACACTGAGCTTGGCTTCTGCACCCCTAACACTTTTCTTTTTGCTTCCCACCTTTTCCTTTCCAATTTCTCCCACCTTTGAGAACACCTCACCACCCAAACCCTTTTCACCCCCACCCTCTTTCTATTCCACCCCCTTTTCCTTGGCACTCTTTTAGAAGACATTAATAATTCCGTAGTTCCAGAGGTCTTCCAGCTATCTACAGAGCGCCGTGCCAAGGAGCGGCTGGAGTTTGAGCGGGCGGTGAGCGAAAAGGAGGCGATGAGGGCTCGCGTGGAGGAGGCGCAGCGGATGGAGCTGGAGGAGTGCGAGAAGGAGAAAATGGCCAGGCTACGCCAAGAGCAGGTAACTATGAAAACCTAACCCCCCCCAAAAAAAAAAAAAAAAAAAAAGTTTTATGCACTTACAATAACTTTTATTTTACACTTTTTTTTATTTTACACTTTACACAATTTTAACTACGCAAGTCAAGTAAAAACATTCTTATTTTCAATGATGGCCTAGGAAGAGTGGGTTAACTGCCTGTTCAGGGGCAGGACAACAGATTTTTACCTTGTCAGCTCGGGGATTTGATCTTGTAACCTTCCGGTTACTAGTCCAACATTACAGTAAAATTGCTAATCGGAATCCAAACTAGAATGAAAAAATTGTTGCAGCGTGTTAACACTTGGTGTCCATAGACCATTTATAAACCAGAGCTATTGAAATGAATCATTTTCTCTACCTGGGGTGCTGGCTTTTGTTCCAGCATACACTCCTGGGTATTATTCCTTGGGCACAAGCTAGGGTATAATCTAGGAGGGACTACCTGAACCTCTTCATGAAACAGTTGTCTGTTACTAAATGTTTACCCTAATTGATATGTCTCTGGTGTCCACTCCAGCACCAACACACCTGATACAACTAATTAATTGCCCTTTCGGCCCTTTTGTTAGTTGAATTAGGTGTTAATGTTTGACTTGTTGGAACAGAAGCCCTGCTTGGACCTTGATGGTGTGTGGGTGTTTGAACTGAGTCTTAATGTCCCCTCTGTCCCTCAGGTCCACAAAGCCCAGCCCATCAGACGCTACAAACTACTGGAGCTGAAGAAGAGCGATGTCACACTCACTGTGCCCCAGTCCCCCAACTTTTCTGACCGTTTCCGCATGTAATGGCTGCGGGAAAGATTGTGTGTATATATCTCTGTGCTCAGTTTCGTTAGTCTGCCTTTCTAATTAGTTTGTAGCTGTACATTAACTACGGTTGTGGATTTGTCCACTAGTGTTATACCTTGAATCGTAGAAAGGGTTTGAATCAATTTTTCTCAACCTGTTGTCTATACTTTCATCCTTGATTCAGAAAAGTACATTTGACACGTTTTCAGTTGCAGGTGGTTTTTAACAAAAAATAATAATCCCAAGAGCTGGTGAAATCCTACGGTTTGCCCTTAGTGAAGTTCCCTTGCCATTTTAGCTACCAGACATGCAGTTCCTAACCTCAGATGGAACGACACATTTCCATGTGACGTGGCCACGTAGTTCTACACAAGGCATTTCTCACGTCATGTAAAATACATGCCTTGTAATCTTTCTGAATATTCGCTTGCATTTGGAGAACTGCCTGCAACTGAACATAAAATGCTTTTGTGAACGAGTTTTGAAAATTTTCTTCTGACCCCTTTCTACTAGGCAAAGTAACGCTATTATGGGACAATTCAAACGTGTTATTGTATAGCGAAGGATTAGTAATAGTATTCCCATCTTAATTGTACGTGGCCTGAACTTGTTTGTTCTGATTTACTGTCCAATTTCAATTATGTATAATAAAGTTTTTACTTTTAATGTAGTAAAGATTTGGTTCATACACCAGAATTGACATCCTTACACTCTTTTGAAGTAATATCTGCATACTAAACCAGATTTTAAAAAGCAACAATGTCATAGATTTTTTTTTTAATGAGTTACAGTTATGAGCAAATTAGTCAAATGAGATGTATTCAAGGTCCTAATCTATGACTTTCACATGACTGGGAATACAGATATGCATCTGGTCAAAGATATACAGTGCATTAAAAGAAATGGGCCTCGATCTTGTCACGGTATTTTTGTTCGTTGACTGTGCCATCACTAATGCGATTGTGTCCGTAACTTATGCCTGCCCATACCATAACCCCACCTCCACCATGGGATGGCATCAGCAAACCGCTCGCCCACATGACGCCATAGACGTGCTCTGCGGTTGAGGCCGGTTGGACATACAGCCAACTTAATGACCGACTTGTGGTAGAAATTATAATTAAATTGGCAGCGGGTCTAGTGGCCATTCCTGCAGTCAGTATGCCAATTGCATTCTTATGAGAGGTCTGGAATTGTATTGTGGCAACTGCAGACATGTCATAAACAGATACTGCTAGTAAAGGGATAGAAGCATCTAAAAGGGTGAGTTACCGAGTGGCTAGGACAGACAAGCTCCATAGTATTGTGGAGGACTTAATTCTTCCTGCTGCTGGGACAATATGGCTGGGGGGGATGCCCAAAAAACTAGACTGTTTTCATGACACTTCAGTGACATGGCAGGAAATGTTTTGAAACAATTACTGCTTCGCGTACAAGCCAGTGAATTATAAGCGTTACAGCTGGATGAGTCGACGGACGTGGCCGGCCGGGCACAGCTCCTGGTATATGTCCGTTTATGGGGTGTCAATTAACCCTTGTATAGTCTAAACATTCTGTATACTCTCCTTGTCCTAAGGGTCAAAAATGACCTTTCACTAAACCCCTCAAATAAAGCGGATTAATTGAATTTTAAACCCCAAATCTAATTTGTATGAAGAAACCTGTTCATCAAACTTTGAATATCTGAGTTTAATCAGTGGACACCACTCGTTTATTACAACACACCTGTCATTGTATTCTTTAAAGTAGAGGATTATTATTATTGCTAAAGGTACTGCATAGGTGTAAACATTTTTTTGCAAGAGATAGCACTTGTATAGCCGAAGAAAGTAGCAGTCGTTTTGAAAGCATTTTATTGAAGGGAAACAGGTCTTGAACTTTGTTGCCAACATAGTGATATATACTGTACAATGAGGAATTAAACTACAAAATACTAGTCTTCCATTATTTTAACCATTGCCCCCACCCACAAGCTGTATAAATGAGAATAAGATACAAAACAAAAACGTGAAGAACATAAATCAATCAACTCTAATTAGCACATGTAGGACAGTATGTAAGTATGCGTGCATGGACTTTGCAGATGTATTTCTGCAGCACATAGTATTTGTTTTACAGTCCTTTGGGGGGCAGAATTGGCATCTCCTCTTGCCTGCCCCAGCTGCAGCCTCAGGTGGACCAGCACAAGATTCAACCTCCTGAACAGCTTTCACAAGCGCTGCAGAGTCTGCTGTGCGAGGGAGGCGCTCCCTTCTTTGAATGTGTGGGGTTACCAGTGCCGTGCCCAGCTGCTTCAGGAACACCCTCTTGTTCCTCTTATCAGGCATCCAGGTAGGGTTGGTCTTGTTTCATATCACAAAGGCATTGTATGAGGACACATCAATGACGTTATTGAAGATGACCAGGGGCCAGCGGGCAGTCATCCTCCTGCAGCTGTAAGTTCCAATCACCTTGTCCAGGTTGTCCACACCTCCTCTGTTGTGGTTGTAGTCCAGGATGATGGCTGGCTTCCTGTACTCACGATCACTGATCACAGCCGTTTGTGCAGTGTGCTAAGGAAGACCACATTCTTGTTCCTCTTTGGGAGGTAAGAAACTAGATTGGTGGGGGTGAAGGCAAACTTTGATGAGAAGGTCTCTTGTGCCCCCTCAGTCCATCTGTCACATCAAGCACGACCTGCATCCCCTGGGTCTTCTCTGGGCCTCCACTGGTCGGCTTCCCTGTGTAGACATGCATCTTCCAAGTGTACCTGGATTGCGCGTCACAGGCCACCCATATCTTGATGCCATTCTTTGCTGGCTTGCTGGGCATATACCGCTGGAAAGGACAGTGACCTTTTGACAAAAGAGATTACTATCAGTTATTAGTATCAGTGTCACAGAAAACAATCACATAAAACAATAATATTACAGCAATACATAATACAATGAACAATGACAATCACTTACACTACAGATATAAAAATGTACCTCTGAATGAAACCAGTTGCTCATCCACTGTTACTTCAGGCCCAGGGTTGTAGAGGTATGGCAGACGCTCCACCCACTTCTCCCAGATCTCTCTTATAGCTGCCAGTTTATCTCACACGTCTTGCAGGTCTTGTCTCACAGTTATCAAATCGTAGCATTCTTGAGAAAGTGTGAAAGACTTTCAGTGGAATCGTGGCACAGAAAATCGCCCTTCCACTCGGCATCCCAGAGACTACATGTAGCCTTGCCTTGGGACCTATACAAACCCGCTAAGATTAGCAGCCCTATGTAGGCATGCAGGTCAATCTCATCCATCCTTTTCCAGTTGTCTCTATATTTACAGAAACCCTCCATATCTGTCATCTCCAGGATGATTTTTTTTGATGGCTAGTGTGATGAACGTGTAGAATGTTGAGGCGATGTCCTGGGCATGGGCAACTGCATGTCTTGTGGGCCCTGGGGTCATCCTTATGACATTTTGTGCTGCCATCCTGCCCTGGTTGTCATATGGTGACAAGGAAATTTTGTTTTATTTTGTCTGTGAACTTGGGTCATGTGTGGGGTCATGGAGGGGAGGTGCTGCACATGCACAAGAAAGTTTTAGTTTTGTCTGAGTTCAATCAGTAGCACACATAATCTAAATTTCTCATTGTGCGTGTGTGTTTTTGTGGTGTGTAAATTATTGCCGGGTCAACTGCCGGGTCAAAAATGACCCAAAGACGATCTTTGTACTAGAGGTCGACCGATTATGATTTTTCAATGCTGATACCAATACCAATTATTGGAGGATCAAAAATGCCGGTACCGATTAATCGACCTGTTTAAAAATATATATATTTATTTTTAATAATGACAATTGCAACAATACTGAATGAACACTTATTTTAACTTAATATAATACATCAATAAAATCAATTTAGCCTCAAGTAAATAATGAAACATGTTCAATTTGGTTTAAATAATGTAAAAACAAAGTGTTGGAGAAGAAAGTAAAAGTGCAATATGTTCCATGTAAAATATGTGCCATGTAAGAAAGCTAACGTTTCAGTTCCTTGCTCAGAACATGAGAACATATGAAAGCTGGTGGTTCCTTTTAACATGAGTCTTCAATATTCCCAGGTAAGAAGTTTTAGGTTGTAGTTATTATAGGAATTATAGGACTATTTCCCTCTATACCATTTGTATTTCATTAACCTTTGACTATTGGATGTTCTTATCGGCACTTTAGTATTGCCAGTGTAACAGTATAGCTTCCGTCCCTCTCCTCGCTCCTCCCTGGGCTCGAAGCAGCGTTACCCATGCAGAGCAAGGGGAACAACCACAAGCTCAGAGAGAGTGACGTGTGAAACCTATTAGCGCGCGCTAACTCGCCAGCCATTTCACTTCGGTTACACCAGCCTCATTTCGGGAGTTGATAGGCTTGAAGTCATAAACAGCGCAATGCTTGACGCACAACGAAGAGCTGCTGGCAAAACGCACGAAAGTGCTGTTTGAATGAATGTTTACGTGCCTGCTTCTGCTTACCACCGCTCAGTCAAATACTGTTAGGGCGAGTTGTGTAAATTCAAATCTGGTATCAGGATAAATATAACAATTAGTCACCGATTTTATACTATGTATTTTTTATTAGCTAAGTAATAAATGGCAAATGCAACTTTCGTATATACGGGCTCACTGTAATACCACGCAGGGCAGAACAGGGAACTGACAAGACGTATGTAAAACAGTATTCTTTATACTGTGATAGACAGTTCCAACCCGTCTGTTGGTCTATCACAGTAGAGACTGGGCGTGGTTTAAACTTGTCCAGCCTATTGCAGGCGCTCAGGCGGGTCCCCGCCTCTTGGCGCTTCTGTTGATAGATGTAACTTGCTTGTGAAGAACATCCAGGTTCTCATGCTCCATACCGTTATCTCGCACCTGGCTCTTGTTATCTAACAAAAGACCGCTTCTTCTCGCAACACCCCGCTCTGAATGTACCCCCTCCCAACTAATTTGAACAGTTCCTGTCTTCATGCTTCTCTGTATTTTTCCACCATGAGAAAGTCCCATGGCCCTGATACTTTTTACAATGTTTCAAGTCAGCTATGTTGCATAACACATCCACACAAGCCAACAGCAGATAATATTCAATCATATATATGGTAATGGCTATAATGTAAAATACAGGATCCAACAATACTTGAATGCTCAGTCAGATTATATGCAACGTTGGACACGCTAGATAATATCTAGTAATATCAACCATGTGTAGTTAACTAGTGATTATGATTGATTGTTTTTTATAAGATAAGTTTAATGCTAGCAAACAATTTACATTGGTTTACTGCATTCGCATAACATGCAGTCAGTCTCCTTGTGCAGTGCAACGAGAGAGAGGCAGGTCGTTATTGCGTTGGACTAGTTAACTGTAAGGTTGCAAGATTGGATCAGTTAACAGTTAACAGTTAACCCACCGTTCCGAGGCCGTCATTGAAAATAAGAATGTGTTCTTAACTGACTTGCCTAGTTAAATAAAGGTATAAAAACAAAATAAAAAAACAACAACAAAAAATTGACAAATCGGTGACCACAAATACAGATTTACGATTGTTATGAAAACTTAAAATCAGCCCTAAATAATCGGCCATTCTGATTAATCAGTCGACCTCTACTTTGTACCGTGGTGGTGCACAGCTTTCATGGAAATATGAACAAAGGCAATGTTTCACTTTTTCTAATGTTGGGGTCACTCTAGGAAAAGTAATCAAATATTAACTTGAAAAATATAATTTAGTTTTTTTTTCTACTGTTAAACTTAGTGGTGGATCATTTTTTACCCTTAAGACAACACAAGGGTTAAGGAAGACTTAACAGGACAACCTGAGAGGAAATGTTTAAATTACAGGACAGCTTTGTGACATCAAATGGGCTTTGGTGGTCAAGATCTGTTGGTATCTGCACTGATAGCACAAAAGCCATGAGAGGGAAATATAGTGGAGTGGTAACGCGCGTGAAAGCAGTTGCTCCCGACACCACTTGGGTACACTGCAGCATCCACCAAGAGGCTCTTGCTGCCAAGGGAATGCCTGACAGCTTGAAAGACGTTTTGGACACAACAGTGAAAATGGTTAGCTTTGTTAAAGGAAGGCCCCTGAACACTCGTGTATTTTCTGCATTATGCAATGATATGGGCAGCGACCATGTAACACTTTTACAACGTACAGATGTGCACTGGCTATCAAGGGGCAAAGTATTGACACGTTTTTAAAGAATTGAGAGACGAGCTTAAAGTTTTCTTTACAGACCATAATTTTCGCTTGCACGATGACAAGTTTCTCACACCACTGGCCTAACTGGGTGATGTTTTTACTTGCCTGAATGATCTGAATCTTGGATTACAGGGACTCTCCGCAACTATATTCAATGTATGGGACAAAATTGAGGCTATGATTAAGAAGTTGGAGATCTTTTCTGTCTGTATTAACAAGGACAACATACAGGTATTTTCATCGTTGCATGTTTAAATTAACTTAGCTCACGGACAATGTCAATGTGATATAGCGAAGCACCTGAGTGAGCTGGGTGCTCAATTACGCAGGTACTTTCCCAAAACGGACAACACAAACAACTGGATTCATTATCCCTTTCATGCCCTGCCTCCAGTCCACTGACTGATATCTGAACAAGAGAGCCTCTGTCATGTCTTGTTATGTCTGTTCCTGTCCTTTCTCTTCATTCTCTCTCTCTGCTGGTCTTTTTAGGTTACCTTCTCTGTCTCTCATCCCTCAGCTGTTCTACATTTCTCCTAACTAGCTCATTCTCTCTTTCCCCACCTGTTCTCTCTTCCCCCTCTGATTAGGTCTCTATTTCTTTCTCTGTTCCTGCTACTTTCAGTGTCTGATTCTTGTTTGTGTTTTTTGATGCCAGAAGCAAGCTGTCGTCTCGTTTGCTTCCACCTTGTCCTGTCCTGTCGGAGTCTGCATGGCAGGTGCAACCTGCATTATACTACGTTCTTTTGTTCCATTGACTACGTTGGAAGAGGATTTATGCCATTCCTGTTTTTTATTAAAGAACTCTGTTTTCTGTTAAAACCGCGTTTGGGTCTTCACTCAAGTTCATAACAGAAGAATCAGACCAAGAATGGACCCAGCGGCTCCGGACCCTTTTCACTCCGCCGTCGAGATCCAGGGAGCGATGCTAGGCAGACACGAGGAGGAATTGTCTGCTGCTCAACATGCCGTTGAGACCCTGGCCGTCCAAGTCTCCGACCTCACAAGACGGGTTCACCAACTCCACCTCGATCCACCGCCCACTTCCAGGGTTTCCGAGTCTCCGGAGCCCAGGATCAACAACCCGCCGTGTTACTCTGGGGAGCCCACTGAGTGCCGCTCATTCCTCACTCAGTGTGATGTGGTGTTCTCTCTCCAGCCCAACACTTACTCCAGGAGCGCAGCCCGCATCGCCTACGTCATTTCTCTCCTTACCGGACGGGCGCGTGAGTGGGGCACGGCAGTCTGGGAGGCGAGGGCTGAGTGTATTAACCAGTATCAGGACTTTAAGGAGGAGATGATACGGGTTTTTGACCGTTCTGTTTTTGGCGAGGAGGCTTCCAGGGCCCTGTCTTCCCTATGTCAGGGGAATAGATCCATAACGGATTATTCTATTGAGTTTCGCACTCTCGCTGCCTCTAGTGACTGGAACGAGCCGGCTTTGCTCGCTCGTTTTCTGGAGGGTCTCCACGTCGAGGTTAAGGATGAGATCCTCTCCCGGGAGGTTCCTTCCAGTCTGGACTCCTTAATAGCTCTCGCTATTCGCATAGAGCGACGGTTTGATCTTCGTCGCCGAGCTCGTGGAAAGGAGCTCACGTTCTCCGTTGCTCCCCTCTCCACATCACTGCCACCTGCCGCATCACTGCCACCCTCCCCCGCCGGCTCGGATGCTGAGCCTATGCAGCTGGGGGTATTCGCATCTCGGCCAAGGAGAGGGAACGGAGAATCACCAATCGCCTCTGTCTCTACTGCGGCTCCGCTGGTCATTTTGTCACCTCATGTCCAGTAAAGGGCCAGAGCTCATCAGTAAGAGGAGGGCTACTGGTGAGCGCAACTACTCAGGCCTCTCCTTCTGGATCACGCACTACCTTTCCGGTCCATCTCCGCTGGCCCGGTTCATCTGCTTCCTGCAGTGCCTTGATAGACTCTGGGGCGGAGGGCTGTTTTATGGACGAGACCTGGGCTCGGGAACATGACATTCCTCTCAGACAGTTAGGGAGCCCAGGGCCTTGTTCGCTTTAGATGGTAGTTCTCTCCCCAAGATTCAGCGTGAGACGCTGCCTTTAACCCTCACTGTCTCTGGTAATCATAGCGAAACCATTTCTTTTTTAATTTTTCGTTCACCTTTTACACCTGTTGTTTTGGGTCATCCCTGGCTAGTGCGCCATAACCCTTCTATTAATTGGTCTAGTAATACTATCCTATCCTGGAATGTTTCTTGTCATGTAACCTGTTTAATGTCTGCTATCCCTCCTGTTTCCTCTGTCTCTTCTTCACAGGAGGAGCCTGGCGATTTGACAGGGGTGCCGGAGGAGTATCACGATCTGCGCACGGTGTTCAGTCGTTCCAAGGCCACTTCTCTCCCTCCACACCGGTCGTATGACTGTAGTATTGATCTCCTTCCGGGAACTACTCCCCCCCGGGGTAGATTATACTCTCTGTCGGCTCCCGAACGTAAGGCTCTCGAGGATTATTTGTCGGTTTCGCTCGACGCCGGTACCATAGTCTCCTCCTCCTCCCCCCCCGGCGCGGGGTTCTTTTTTGTTCAGAAGAAGGACGGGTCCCTGCGCCCATGCGTGGATTATCGAGGGCTGAATGACATAACAGTTAAGAATCGTTATCCGCTTCCTCTTATGTCTTCAGCCTTCGAGATCCTGCAGGGAGCCAGGTTTTTCACCAAATTGGACCTTCGTAACGCCTACCATCTCGTGCGCATCAGGGAGGGGGACGAGTGGAAGACGGCGTTTAACACTCCGTTAGGGCACTTTGAATACCGGGTTCTTCCTTTCGGCCTCGTTAACGCTCCAGCTGTCTTTCAGGCACTAGTTAACGACGTCCTGAGAGACATGCTGAACATTTTTGTTTTCGTTTACATGGATGATATCCTGATTTTTTTCACCGTCTCTCTCGATTCATGTTCAGCACGTGCGACGCGTCCTCCAGCGCCTTTTGGAGAACTGTCTTTATGTGAAGGCTGAGAAGTGCACTTTTCATGCCGCCTCTGTCCCTTTTCTCGGTTCCGTTATTTCCGCTGAGGGCATTAAGATGGATCCCGCTAAGGTCCAGGCTGTCATTGATTGGCCCGTTCCTAAGTCACGCGTCGAGCTGCAGCGCTTTCTGGGCTTCGCTAATTTCTACCGTCGTTTCATCCGTAATTTCGGTCAGGTGGCAGCTCCTCTCACAGCCCTTACTTCTGTTAAGACGTGCTTTAAGTGGTCCGTTTCCGCCCAGGGAGCTTTTGATCTTCTTAAGAATCGTTTTACATCCGCACCTATTCTTGTTACACCTGACATCTCTAGACAGTTTGTTGTTGAGGTTGACGCGTCAGAGGTGGGCGTGGGAGCCATTCTTTCTCAGCGCTCTCTCTCTGACGGCAAGGTCCATCCTTGCGCGTTTTCTCTCATCGCTTATCGCCGTCAGAACGTAACTATGATGTTGGTAATCGCGAACTGCTCGCCATCCGCTTAGCCCTAGGCGAATGGCGACAGTGGTTGGAGGGGGCGACCGTTCCTTTTGTCGTTTGGACTGACCATAGGAACCTTGAGTACATCCGTTCAGCCAAACGACTTAATGCGCGTCAGGCTCGTTGGGCTCTGTTTTTCGCTCGTTTCGAGTTTGTTATTTCTTATCGTCCGGGCTCAAAAACACCAAACCTGATGCTTTATCTCGTCTCTTCAGTTCTTCTGAGGTCTCCACCGACCCCGATGGGATTCTCCCTGAGGGGCGTGTTGTCGGGTTGACTGTCTGGGGAATTGAGAGGCAGGTAAAGCAAGCACTCGCTCACACTCCGTCGCCGCGAGCTTGCCCTAGGAACCTTCTGTTCGTTCCCGTTCCTACTCGTCCGGCCGTTCTTCAGTGGGCCCACTCTGCCAAGTTAGCCGGCCACCCCGGCGTTCGGGGTACGCTCGCTTCCATTCGCCAGCGTTTCTGGTGGCCCACTCGGGAACGTGACGCGCGTCGATTTGTCGCCGCTTGTTCGGTCTGCGCGCAGACTAAATCTGGGAACTCTCCTCCTGCCGGCCGTCTCAGACCGCTTCCCATTCCCTCTCGACCGTGGTCTCACATCGCTTTAGATTTTATCACCGGACTGCCTTCATCAGCGGGGAAGACAGTTATTCTTACGGTTGTCGATAGATTCTCTAAGGCGGCTCATTTCATTCCTCTCGATAAGCTCCCTTCTGCTAAGGAGACGGCTCAGATCATTATCGAGAATGTTTTCCGAATTCATGGCCTTCCGTCTGACGTCGTTTCCGACAGAGGCCCGCAGTTCACGTCTCAATTTTGGAGGGAGTTTTGCCGTTTGATTGGGGCTTCCGTCAGTCTCTCGTCCGGCTTTCATCCCCAGTCTAACGGTCAAGCCGAACGGGCCAATCAGACTGTTGGTCGCATTTTACGCAGTCTTTCTTTTCGTAACCCTGCGTCTTGGTCAGAACAGCTCCCCTGGGCAGAGTACGCCCACAACTCGCTTCCCTCGTCTGCTACCGGTCTATCCCCTTTTCAGTGTAGCCTCGGGTACCAGCCTCCGCTGTTCTCATCTCAGCTCGCCGAGTCCTGCGTCCCCTCCGCTCAGGCTTTTGTCCAGCGTTGCGAGCGCACCTGGAAGGGGGTCAGGTCGGCACTTTGCCGTAATAGGGCGCAGACTGTGAGGGCCGCTAATAAGCGTAGGACCAAGAGTCCTAGATATTGTTGCGGTCAGAGAGTATGGCTCTCCACTCAGAACCTTCCCCTTAAGACAGCTTCTCGCAAGTTGGCCCCGCGGTTCATTGGTCCGTTCCGTATTTCTCAGGTCATTAATCCTGTCGCAGTGCGACTTCTTCTCCCGCGCTATCTTCGTCGCGTTCACCCGGTCTTCCATGTCTCCTGTGTTAAGCCCGTTCTTCGCGCCCCCGCTCGTCCCTCCCCCCCCATCCTTGTCGAGGGCGCACCCATCTACAGGGTTCGTAAGATTTTGGACATGCGCCCTCGGGGCCGTGGTCATCAGTACCTAGTGGATTGGGAGGGGTACGGTCCTGAGGAGAGGAGTTGGGTTCCCTCTCGGGACGTGCTGGACCGTTCGCTGATCGATGATTTCCTCCGTTGCCGCCAGGTTTCCTCCTCGAGTGCGCCAGGAGGCGCTCGGTGAGTGGGGGGGTACTGTCATGTCTTGTTATGTCTGTTCCTGTCCTTTCTCTTCATTCTCTCTCTCTGCTGGTCTTTTTAGGTTACCTTCTCTGTCTCTCATCCCTCAGCTGTTCTACATTTCTCCTAACTAGCTCATTCTCTCTTTCCCCACCTGTTCTCTCTTCCCCCTCTGATTAGGTCTCTATTTCTTTCTCTGTTCCTGCTACTTTCAGTGTCTGATTCTTGTTTGTGTTTTTTGATGCCAGAAGCAAGCTGTCGTCTCGTTTGCTTCCACCTTGTCCTGTCCTGTCGGAGTCTGCATGGCAGGTGCAACCTGCATTATACTACGTTCTTTTGTTCCATTGACTACGTTGGAAGAGGATTTATGCCATTCCTGTTTTTTATTAAAGAACTCTGTTTTCTGTTAAAACCGCGTTTGGGTCTTCACTCAAGTTCATAACAGCCTCATTGAAATTGCAACAAGCGGTTCTGTGAAAATTGAATTGAAAAATCTCTGGATAGGGCTGAGCTCAGAGTTTCCTGCCTTGGAAAGTCGCGCTGTTAAGACACTGATGCACTTTGCAACCATGTACAGTACCTATGTGAGATTGGATTCTCGGCCCTCACTAGCATGAAAACTAAATACAGGCACAGACTGTGTGTGGAAAATGATTTATGTGCATCCTTTCAAGCACACCCACAATTTTTGATGAACAAATAAGGTTTTATATGTAAGATGCCTAAATAAAAAGCAAAATTATTGATTATTATATTATTATTTGTGCCCTGGTCCAATAAGATCTCTCACTTCCCACGAGCCGGGTTGTGACAAAAACTCACACTCATTCTTATGTTTAATAAATGTATAGTGTGTGTGTGGCAGGCTTACAATGATGGCAAAAAAACAACATTTGACAGTGTGCTGACCCTGGTGCTAGAGGGGGGTACACAGCTGGAGGTTGAATGTTTGAAGGGGTACGGGACTATAAAAAGTTTGGGAACCACTGGTGTAGACTAACCATCTTGGGGACCAGAGGTTGAGACACTGGTTGGATGGAGGCCAAACTGTGTCATTTCAGTAATCAGCTCATTGGGAATAGTTTAATTGGGGAACAGTATCTGATAGTTTAGTGAGACTATTAACACACCAATAAATATGCAAATTAGGAGTCTGGTCCAAGCCTGGAAAGGATTGGTTGTAACTTGATTAGCCAAGACCCAGACATTTGGATCACTGCCTTCTATGCCCAAATAAAAAAATAATTGTGTGCACATGCTCTCCTTCATCAGAGGAACTGCGTATGTCCTCTTGACGTCTGTCTGGCCTGACATGCATACCTTCATTATCTGCTACTGTTTCGCATCCCTCAGCGCCCTTGCCCCTCGCTTGCCTATTTCTGGACCATGAGGCTGTCGCTGGAAGAGATAACGGAGCAAACCAGCTCACTGCGGCATTCTGCTCTCTGGACAGGACCAACCCCTACTCTCTGACTCTCACCAATACTGGTCTTTCTTGATCTGAGATTCTTCCTACTCTGCCTTCTACAACCTTCATTGATCTAAGAGGTAGGTACAATTTTAAGAGCTCTGAGAAGAGGCCTGAAGAGTGCCAACCTTTATATTTTTGGAGGGAGCTGTAACCAACTGTACTGACTTTTTTATAATCTGTAACCAGCCTTTTCATTTCTTGAGGATAACTCTGCCTATGTCTTCTAGTCTAGAGGCTTGTGTTTTGCGGAGGCCTATTGAGGACCACTGTTCATCATGGGTTCCGTGCGGTGTACGCCACCTGTCCCACTCCCCACAAACCTACCTGTCCTAGAGGCCAAAGTAGATGACTTGAGTCACAAGTTAGATGAGCTCCTCTCCAGACAAATAGGTTCCTGTTCCATCTGCTCCACCTGCAGTCTGCACAGCGGCCTGCCAGAGGCAACAGAAAGGCAGCTTGTGGCCCAGTCCAGACTGCTAGAGAACTTTGAGAGGAAGATCGGTGAGATGCAGAGGACCTTAGAGGCCCTGGCTAAAGGTAACGTTCAATCGATCTGAAATGACACATGGAAGTATTGTATTGTTATTGACAAGCTAAGTTTGACTGAGCTCACTACAGGATTGACCCATGGTTTAGTATTTCAATGTCTCAACCAATACCGTGTATCTGCATTAAAGTTTCAAACTGCATTTCAAAGGAGATTAATAACTGTGAAGTGAACATGAATTACAATGATTTTGCTCACACAATGTTGATGTTACAACAACATCCATGCTACTGTGAAGATGACAGAGGCTTGTAGGAATTGTGTCCAATTTCCTTTGAGGATAATTCCATTTTGTCTTGTAAATGAGGTCTGGCGCAAAGGAACCCCCACACCTGCCAGGAAGCTGCCCCAGCCCCACCCATTGAGCCATCACCTAGAACAGTATATCTGCCAGCCAAGACCTCACAAGTCACTTCTAAGGTACTTTGAGTCTGTTTCCTTATTGTGTGAATGGTTGTGTATACACTGCATTGTCTTTTTCCATGTTGATACATGTCAACATGGGAAACATGTATATCTAAATGACAAAACATAAAGCAACCGTTTTAGTCTGTCCGGTGCTATGTTCTCTCATGTTCAGGATGAGATCCCGGATCAGTTGGAGACAAACAGACAGCAGGATAAGACACAACACACTCCTACCACCCCAGCAAAGAAAGGTAACTATTCATACTCAATGAGCTCCAGACCAAATGTAGGTGACCATACTCCAGGGTGGATTCAATTGGTGTGTTATTTGATAGAGACGGATGCAAAGAAAACATTGACACGGCTGGCAGTAGCAGTTTTCCCATCAAAGGCGCACACTCAAAAGATTTTGACTCAGACAAGGACCACAGTGACGAAGAACCAAGCGGTGACATCCATTGAGGAGTCACTTAGGACAGCATCTCTGCCAGTCAGTGATTCATTAAGCACGGAAAAGGTACTCTTATAATATGTTTCTTCATTGTGTCAATGGTTTTGTGTATACATTGCATGGATATGTGTCTACTTCATATCTCTAATTGGCAAAACATAAAACAAGCCTTTTAGTTGATGATTGGTCAGTGGCACACCTTGTGATATGCTCAAGCTGCCTCTGTTTCTCTCATGCTCAGGCTGAGACCCTGAATCAGTTTGAGACAAACAGACACCAGGAAACAAAGCAACAGACTCCTATCGCTCCTGCAAAGAAAGGTAACTACCTTCCATTTTAGTGGTATGACTATAGTCATGTCATACTCTGTGAGCTCAAGACCTACATTTGGCTAGATTGAGCTGACCAACATTCATGGATTCGATGGGTGTTTATGAGTTATATGATAGATAGGAACACAGAAAGCATTGCCATATGAATGGATAGACATACAGTTGAAGTCGGAAGTTTACATACACCTTAGCCAAATACATTTAAACGTTTTTCACAATTCCTGACATTTAATCCTAGTAGAAATACCCTGTCTTAGGTCAGTTAGGATCACCACTTTATTGTAAGAATGTGAAATGTCAGAATAATAGTAGAGAGAATGATTTATTTCAGCTTTTCTTTCATCATATTCCCAGTGGGTCAGACGTTTACATACACTCAATTAGTATTTGGTAGCATTTCTATTAAATTGTTTAACTTGGGTCAAACATTTCGGGTAGCCTTCCACAAGCTTCCCACAATAAGTTGGGTGAATTTTGGCCCATTCCTCCTGACAGAGCTGGTGTAACTGAGTCAGCTTTGTAGGCCTCCTTGCTCACACACGCCTTTTCAGTTCTACCCACAAATTTTCTATGGAATTGAGGTCAGGGCTTTGTGATGGCCACTCCAATACCTTGACTTTGTTGTCCTTAAGCCATTTTGCCACAACTTTGGAAGTATGTTTGGGGTCATTGTCTATTTGGAAGACCCATTTGCAACCAAGCTTTAACTTCCTGACTGATATCTTGAGATATTGCTTCAATATACAGTATCCACATAATTTTCCTACCTCTTGATGCCATCTATTTTGTGAAGTGCCCCAGTCCCTCCTGCAGCAAAGCACCCCCACAACATGATGCTGCCACCCCCGTGCTTCGCGGTCGAGAGGGTGTTCTTCAGCTTGCAAGCCTCCCGCTTTTTCCTCCAAACATAACGATGGTCATTATGGCCAAACAGTTCTATTTTTGTTTCATCAGACCAGAAAACACTTCTCCAAAAAGTATGATCTTTGTCCCCATGTGCAGTTGCAAACCGTAGTCTGGCTTTTTTATGGTGGTTTTGGAGCAGTGGCTTCTTCCTTGCTGAGTGGCCTTTCAGGTTATGTCAATATAGGACTAATTTTACTGTGGATGTAGATACTTTTGTACCCTTTTCCTTCAGCATCTTCACAAGGTCATTTGCTGTTGTTCTGGGATTGATTTTCACTTTTCGCACCAAAGTACGTTCATCTCGAGGAGACAGAGCGCGTCTCCTTCCTGAGTGGTATGATGGCTGCGTGGTCCCATGATGTTCATACTTGCGTAATTTTGTTTGTACAGATGAACGTGGTACCTTCAGGCGTTTGGAAATTGCTCCCAAGGATGAACCAGACTTGTGGAGTTCTACAATTTGTTTTCTGAGTTCTTGGCTGACTTCTTTTGATTTTCCAATGATGTCAAGCAAAGAGGCACTGAGTTTGAAGGTAGGCCTTGAAATACATCCACAGGTACACCTCCAATTGAGTCAAATGATGTAAATTAGTCTATCAGAAATTTCTAAAGCCATGACATCATTTTCTGGAATTTTCCAAGCTGTTTAAAGGCACAGTCAACTTAATGTATGTAAACTTCTGACCCACTGGAATTGTGATACAGTGAATTATAAGTGAAATAATCTGTCTGTAAACAATTGTTGGAAAAATTACTTGTGTCATACACAAAGTAGATGTCCTAACCGACTTGCCAAAACTATAGTTGGTTAACAAAAAAATGTGGAGTGGTTGAAAAACAAGTTTTAATGACTCCAACCTAAGAGTATGTAAACTTCTGACTATAACTGTATATTAATTAAGGGGTGTCTGCTGGTATGGGAGCAGAGCAAAGAGACTGTGTTGGAGAGCAGTGGATTGGAGGGAACCAGCAGGGGGTCAGAGGTCAACCAATGTCAGCAGATTCCCACAGACAGAGTGAAACTAAAAGGGGTTGGATGAGAGAGGTTCCAGCTGTAGCGGTTGTCCCATCAATGGCGGACACACCAAGGACTGAGACGAGGACCACAGTGGCGGAGAACCAAGCAGCTGCTCCATCAAGTCCCGCCCCCGCACCAAAAAAGCAGTCTGGGTTGGCTGTCCTTATGCCAACTGTGGAAAGCTCCTCCCTCAGACAAGTGCACAGCTGTCCAGAGTCCTTGCAGAGGTAAAGGCGCTTACTCATCACCTAACATACATACTAATAAAAATGATAAATGATTGGATATCGGATCTATATGTGAAAAACACATCCACCACCAATTTGAATCACATTGCTTTCCACCATACAAATTATAAATGCTACTCTGCTCTGATTGTGCTGGCCTTCATTCTGGTCCAGGCTCCAGAGTTCAAGGCCCAAGCCCCAGTCTGCCTGCCCTGCCCATAGACCTGCTGTTGGGAAGACCTGCAGTGTTTTGGGAGGGGCTAGTCCAGTTGCAGCCAGTGGAATACAGATCACAGTAATCCCTACTACAGCAGAAAGGACCCGGCCCAAGTCCCCTACCAAAACTTGCCATAAGGTCATAGGTGATTGTTGACTTCAGTGCACAAAAGGCCTTAGTGTGTTTGATAATTTTGGAATTAGTATGCTATTATACAAAGACGTGTACTGACATTGTGCTAATGAATGTTGCCCTCCCAATCTCTCTCTCTCTATCTATCTCTCAGATGACGTTCCCCCGCAGCCAGCTCCTTTCCTTCACCGCTGTGTGTCTTTGCGATCCAACCCCCCATCTGACACCTTCATTATCCACACCAGAGAGGTGCTGGGGAGGTAAATTGACATCTGTAGCCTACGTCTGGAATAGTGGTAGAACTAGTAATCTCCCAGATGGTATCTACTAGCTATTGCGTTTGTGTGTTAATGAGTTAAGAAAAACATATTTTTCCCTCAGCGGACGCTTTGGCAAGGTGCACAAATGCACTGAAAAATCCTCTGGACTAAAGCTTGCAGCTAAGATAATCAACACACGAACTGCTAAAGAAAAGGTGAGTGAGTGAGTGAGTGAGTGAGGTACATATTTGTATGTTCACATACACATTTGCCTGTGTTGTTCTCTCAGGAAAGGGCAAATAACGAGGTGCAGGCAATGAACCAGCTGAGTCATCCCAACATCCTCCAGCTCTACGAGGCCTTTGAGGCCAAGCACCAGCTGGTGTTAATTCTGGAATAGTAAGTGGCTCATATTCCACTCTGCTATTCAGTGTCATTGGTTAGCAAGATCTCCATTACACTGTAGTGCTTCTAAACATTCTACAAATCATTTAACAGGGATCAATACATTAACAATTAATTAATATACTTGAATGATCTCCTGAGGGGGGATTTGGTTTGCTGGCAGCAGACACTAAAGTACAAAGTACAGACACTCAGAGACATAGATACGGAACACTGAATCACCACAAATATGGATACATTATTAAAACAAAGACAAAGTGCATTACATACAGTTTACCTCAATCAAAAGTACACAATGGAAAGGGGAGAAAGGAGCAGTGGAGTTGGTCAACCTGATGTCTGTGTGTGGCAGTGTTGAGGGCGGGGAGCTGTTTGACAGGATTGTGGATGAGAGCGCACCACTGACCGAGGTGGACGCCATGGTGTTTGTCAAGCAGATCTGTGAAGGGGTCAGCTACATGCATCAGATGTACGTCCTCCACCTCGACCTGAAAGTGAGTATGGTGGACTGGATGTGCATTCCAGATTTCAAGGCTCACCATCGTCACAAATGCCAGGCACATTTTAATTACCACTTGAAGCACATCGTGGTCAGTCTCACCGTAACTCAGAGGCATCCATATGTGTGTTGTTGTAAGAAAAGAAATCAATGGTTAATTTTTCCAAATGAATTTGCACACTCCGATGTTCACAGCCGGAGAATATCCTTTGTGTGAATCGAACTGGGCATCAGGTGAAGATTATCGACTTTGGGCTGGCAAGAAGGTAATGCCTCTCTTCAGCTGTGGGTGTGATTTTGGGGGATTTATTGTGAGCATTGGTAGCAGCTTTCTCAAAACGAACCTTGAAAAATAATTTTCTTTCTTCCTCGGAATCAGATACAGGCCGCGGGAGAAGCTCAGAGTCAATTTTGGAACCCCTGAATTTCTGGCCCCAGAGGTGGTCAACTTTGATTTTGTGTCCTTTCCCACAGACATGTGGACCTTAGGGGTTGTCACTTATATGCTGTGAGTCTAAAATATAAGCCTCATATTCCCTAACATCTAAGTTAAACTGTAAATTGTATGGGGCAAATTTACTTCCACGTAAGTAACATTACTACTTAGAGTCCCATTGACATCAATGCATGACTAAGTAAAAATGTGACTTAAGTGGGAGTTAGGATTCACCCCCCCCCCCCCTCCTACCATGCATACTCTTTCATTGTGACCTGTTTCCCTGTGTATGTGCATGCGGCACTTCCTTCCTCTCATCCTCCGCAGTCTAAGTGGCCTTTCACCCTTCCTGGGTGATGATGAGAGCCAGACCCTCAACAACGTCCTCTCTGCCAACTGTTCTTTTGAGGATGAGGCCTTTGAGCACATCTCAGCAGAGGCCAAGGACTTTATCTCCCACCTTCTGGTCAAGGAGAGGGGGTGAGGGCCAAAGCTGAAATCATAATTATAACACTCATGATTGTGATGATTATTACAGTTTATTAGTTATACTTCTACCATGTTTCCTGTTTGGCCAGAGGGCGAATGAGTGCTTTACAGTGTCTAAGACATCCGTGGCTCAACAACATTGCAGAGAAGGCCAAGGGCAGCAATATAGTACTAAAGTCCCAGGTCCTGCTGAAGAAATACCTGGCCAAGAAACTATGGAAGGTCAGTTAAACAGAATTCCTGCACCACACAGTGTGGTTAATTTAGTTGGTTTTGTAGTTGAAAGGTACATTGTTCACATTATGGTAGTTTTATCCTCTTTGCACTGCAATCAGCTGTGTCATATCAATTGTTTCCGGCCAACCATTGTTGATGAGACGCATCCAACCTTCCTGCCCTGTTCACTTTGTTGTAAATGTGCTTGTGCTTGTTGACAGAAAAACTACATTGCGATAGCAGCAGCCAACAGATTCAAGAAGATCAGCAGCGGTGGGGAACTGACCTCTCTGGATACGGAGACGGATACAATACCTATAGCAACGTAACAATGTCACCCATTAATACAGTACCTGCACTGCCGCCTTACAATGTCACCCCTGTGAAATCTGTACTGACCTACGCTGGACAAACTGCATACTTGTAAAGACCTCCCACATAATCAGTCAGAGAAGGTACTCTTGTCATGGTCTGTCTGTGTAAACAAAACAGGACACAGTGTGAATAAAGTGGCTACACAACATAATTTCACTCATAAAATGAACAGCAATTTTGTACTTTAATATTTTTTCTTGTGTGGAAATGTATTGAAGCGGATTCATGCCAAAAGATATGACACTACATCTATAAAGGAAATAGTGAAATTGTTTTGTCATTTTAAACTTAACCTTTATTTCACTAGGCAAGTCAGTTAAGAACAAATTCTTATTTACAATGACGGCCTACCTCACTCAAACCCGAACGATGCTGGGCCAATTGTGTCCCTATGGGACTCCCATTCACGGCCGGATGTGATTCAGCCTGGATTCGAACCAGGGTGTGTGTAGTGACGCCTCAAGCACTGAGGTGCAGTGCCTTAGACCGCTGCGCAGCTCAATAACGAGAAACCAATCCAATCTAATAGGTACTTTATTGTTTACATTCATACAATAAGAAAATGCTTCAAAGATAATATGATAAGAGCAGTTCAGCAATTCTTGTTTTGTATCTTCTTCTATAGGGTGATGGAACAAACAGCTAGAGCCTTGTCCTAAGAGCTAACGAGGATGTGATGCCTGCCTACTAGTAACGCTTCCAGCTTATTTTACTGCAGGCAACAATTAATTAAATGGAATCCTCATTCAATACAATATGATGGGAACTTAACTATTGGGCATAACATCCTTTCGTCAATATGCTAAGCTAACCTCAATACAAATCTATTACTATAAAGTGTGCGTTCGTTGAACTGACAAAAATAAACTCTACACAAATGTTTTCTCTGCAATTACAAGTTGCTCTTTTCTGAGGTAGTCAAAGGACGCGTTCCAGGCTGACTACATTTCAGACAGTTGCATTGCATCAACCAATGGTTGCATGCTACTTAATTGACTGCGCAGTCAGGCCTCAGATTGCTATATCATATGATGTGGTTAGGTGATATGTTAAAACACCTATCCAGGTGTTGTGAGATTTGGCAGGCGTCTGCAATGTAGTCTGTCTAAAACGCTGCCAACAAATATACAATCATCATGGGCGTGGAGGAACTGATCTCTACATATCAGGAAAGGATACAATACATAAGTACTGGTAAAAGAGACAACAATGTTCAAGGAGAGATGTTATTCCGTACTGATTGTTCATTTTTACGTAACAGTTACCTCCACGCCAAGAAAGAAACGGGTACTGTAATAGGATAAGGTAGAGGTAGAGAGTTTATGGGTCAATCAATGTCACTGTCTGTTGTATCTAAACAAAACAAGCAATTTGATTAAGAAAATCTACATTTTCACTTTAGATCTACTGGCACAAGTTAGAGCCAAAGTAACTAGGAAAGAGATTAAAATGATATACCCTAACCCCAAAGGACAGAGCTCTGTATTAATCTCTTCATCTAGGAGAGCATGTTGTTGAGGTAAAAGGAACAAAACATTTCGTAAGACATCAATTCATAATGTCTTAAGTGCTTAAACCCAGTCAATAGAGTAGACACCCAAGAGGCACAACAGTAGCATTTTTTTTAAGACATCGGTGCAACATTTTACTGAATAAAGGATACAGTCAATGATATGCAGTAATATGAAACCCATTTCAGTAATACTCTCTAAAGCAGTGTTTGACAAACCTCTCCTCAAGTACCCCCTGCCATTCCACTTACTTGGTATATTCCAGAACAAGCACAGTTGATTGAACTGGTCAACTAATAATCAAGCTCTTGATTACTTGAATCAGGATTGCTAAAACTGTCTGGAACAGACAAAATCATTGGAATGGGGGTCCTGGATAGAGGTTTGGGAAACTGCTTTAAAGGGATTTAAAAATCAAACATCTCTAGTTTTTGTATAAATAAGCAGAACATGATAACACAAGTACACTTTTACGTAAGCTGCTGTTAAATATCTAACATGACCATTGTCATACAAGTGACTAACATTATTGGAAAACAAGATGAGTGGCAGGTGTCATGCAGCACTTATGTCCACATTGTATAGACCTTATGCGGTCTTTTCTGAACAAAGTGCAACCATTTGGCCTATTTCTAACAGGTTTCAATAAAACAACATTTTGGTTGCTAAAACACACTTTCTATTCTCCTTCTGCTCAAGTTTCTAATTATCGGATGAGGTAATACTGATGAAGTGGTTCTTTGTGTTCAACATCATCATAACAAAAACTATTGCTACTGAAAGCTTAATTAGCATCATTAAAAAAATACAATTCCCATTTTTTTTCCATAAAAAAAATAAATGCAAGCACATTGGATGCCTATATGTATCACTCGTATATTCAAGACTTTCGAGACACTCGTCCTTTATGGGAGGCTTTATTCAAGAATATTTGGAGTGTTGCTTGGCCTGGTGCTGGGGTCACGTGGGTCACATGGTATCAGGCTGCTCACTGTTGAAAGGTCTGGTAGTAGCGAGGTAGGGAGGTGGAAGTGCTCATTCCAGGATTGCTGAACCCCTGAGGTAGCTGGTTGTTGTTGTGGGCTCCGGGGACCTGGGGTGCGTGAAGTTGTGGGGGCTGCAGGAAGGTGAGTCCTCCTGGGGCCTGATAGGGTAGGGGGCTGGAGGAGGAGGGCGGCACAGTGGAGGTGGAGGTAGACGGGTAGCCCATCACCAGACCTCCCATACTCATATGAGCACTGTAGGGAGGCAGGCTGAACGGCAAGAAGCCCAGAAGAGGACCCAGGTCCATGTTAGCAGCGCACGACAGCTCGGCTGAGGAGAGAGCGGGGCTCCTGGACAGAAGGTGGGGGTCCCCAGCCACTGGGCCACCCTGGGTTTCTGAAAGCACTTCCCTCTGAGGGGAGGCGGAGGAGGAGGTAGAGGAGGAGGCCGTGGTCAGGTGTGGGGGCAGCCCGCTCTGCAGGTCCATTAGGAAGCTCTCCATGTCAGTGCGGGGATATGAGGTAGATCCATGCTGATACCTGGCCATGTGGCCATAAGGCTGCTGTTGCTGCTGGGGGAGGTGGTGGTGGGGATGGGGAGAGGGGCCTGGCATGTGGAGGCCCACCCCCATGGCCGTGGACAGAGAGCCCTGCATGAGGGAGTGGTGTTGGTGGCCCATGCCTGGATTGGAAATGGTCTGCAGGGGGTAACTGCTGTACATGTCAATGGGGAAGGCCTCTACATGCTCCTTGGAGGAGGGTCCCATGCTGCATTGCACCGGACTTGGCTCTTCCTTTATGGGCCCAGGTGTGGTGGGGGCTGGTGTGGGGGTGGTGGTTGTGGGCTCCTGGACGTGGCTCTTCTTCAGGTGGCGCGTCAGATGGTCCCTGCGACCAAATCGCTGGGCGCAGCGCGGGCAAAGAAAGTCACGGCGGCCCGTGTGCACCACCGCGTGACGCCGCACATCCTTGCGAGTGTAGAACCGCCGGTCGCAGCGCTCGCACGAATACTTCCTCTCCCTGACGGTGGCGGTGACCTCCAGTGGCGGAAGCCTGTCGGTGTGGCTCCCTAGCTGCTCCAGCAGGGCAGGCGCCCCCTCTTGGCAATGGAGCTCCCCAGGGATGGTCGCGCTGGAGGCAGGGGCGTGGGCGGCCAGCAGGTGGCGGCGGTAGCCCAACTGAGTGCTGTACTGTTTGCCACACTCCTGGCAGTGGAACACCTGCCTGTTGGCGTCGTGGGCCTGCAAGTGGCTCTTCAGGTGCTCCTTCTGTTGGAACATGCTCTAGCAGAGGGAACGGCGCTGTGTCTTCTGCAGAGGGCGACGGGCCATAAGCATGAGCAGACGGACAAAACACTCATGGGGTATTTTAAGAGAGGACCTTCAAACTTGACACCATTGGCTGCACCGTTAATGGAGAATAGGGTGTTGAATGCTGCTGAATGCTGCTAGTGGAGTGTTTCGTATTCTCTCCAGGTGAGGATCTGTCCGCCTGTCTCCCTTTCCAGTACGAGCTTCTATCAGATGGGGGGGTTCTGCAGCAGCAGCTGCCATAGCAACCCAATAGGGCCTGGGCAAAGAGAGCAGAGTCACTCACTCAGCTGCTAAGGCTCGGACTAGATATGGGTGAGCATCCCTGAGCTTGTGTGAGTTTTATGTTATTGTGTGTGTATGTGTGCGTGTCTCCGCAGGGTAATTCTTGGGTAAGGCCCAAAGTTGTGTGCTTCTTCTCCCTGTCTCATCCAGCCACACGAGCCAGAGGACCGGTTGAACGTGAGTGGCAATTTTGCATGACCACAGTCCTATAAAGAAGCACAAGTTTAAGATCAGCCTACAGTTGTTGTGTGATGAAATTACCAGAGTCAAGCTGATGCCAGACACACCCCATGTATAGCACCCATCCAAAGCGATGCACTTTACATTATTTTAACTTTGGCAATACTGTAATATTTTAAAAAAAATATTACTTGGCTTTTTAAGTTGAAGATTTACTATGGTTAGGCTAATTGTGCAAGTGCTGCAGATCAATATTCATCAAGTGAAACCTGGGGTGGCATGATATGAGCCTTGTATTCTATATTAGAAAAGTATCCTTTTTACATCATTTGATGGGGCAACTGTACAAAAGACACTCTGATCTGAACAATGAAAAGCAAGGTATGAGAGTTTCACTTGGAAACGAATCAAGAGTCTATTTCCAGCGAACATATGGTTCATCATCAACTCGCGCTGATCAGCATGTATATGAAGTCAAAAACACACAAAAACGTATTCACGTAGTAACTTAAAAACACAAACAATAAATGGACTCGTGTAATTCATGAGCAATGATTGAAAAATAATGAATGGGGAAACGTAATACGAAAATAAGGACGTGATGATAACATTCAAAAACCTTTTTTTTTTAAACGTTTGTATTCTGAAAATGTGTTGAGCGCTAACAAAACAGTTATGTTTTCCTTAATTACATAAAGTAATGAAAATAAATGTACATGTTGCACTACTATTTGAAAAGTGCTAAAGAAATTCAGCAAGTTCATGTCACCGAATTTGATCGGTATGAGTAACGTTAGATTTTTACTATCAGTCTGGCAGGCGTATATTTGGGACGTTTCCGTTAAAAATGGGCGTAAACGTACCTTTAAAATTTTCACGATTCGGTTCTTGGTCCTTTTCTCTCAGATGTTTTGTAAAACTATTTTTCCAATTTTTTTAAGTTTTATTATTTTCGGGGCCTGGGCTTTTCCTCCGCGGCGCTGGAGTTGCAGAGCGCTTGCATTATGGGAGTGTGACGTCAGACACACCACTTTTTGACAAACTTTTGTAGAGGTTGCCAACTAAATAAGGTTCACCAACACTGCGACCTAGTATGCAATACTTCATATTAAACCTTAAGACATGGGACAATATTTTAAAACTTAGAAAAAGATAATTCCATAACATCATTGCATATACTCTTTTTTTCTGTAGAAAATTAAAACTGTTAAATTGAAGGTGTTGTACGCCCAAAAAACAAGAGGATGGCCATATGGGTCCCACATCATGACACTATATAAGAAGAGAGGAGGATGGAGGTAGCGGACTCACTTACGACGGGTATGAGGAGAAGATGCTCATCTCCATCAGATTTTCTGGTCATTATCTGGTTCTGGTCAGGATGACCAAAAATCCTAATGTAACCTTAATCCATGTTTCAAACAGTTCCTTCATTGAGGAACTATTTGAACCATGGATTTAGGTTACATTGATTGTGGAGTAAGGTTGCATAGCCTACTGCTTTTGTCATTTGTATTGTACCAATAGCTTCAAACTATATCATGTCAATCTCACAGACTGTCTGTTAAGGTTTGCATTCATAGCTCCAGCTGCAAAATGTGTGGTCACATTTCCCCAGCCCCATCCCTCAGTTCACCAAACAATGTGGCAGGATCAGGCTGTTGAAATGACAGCTTGTACCTATTTTTATTAATGTGGATGTTCTCTGTGTGACTTTATTTGGGGGTATGGGCAATCATAATGACTAGTACTCTATTTTTACAGACTATAATCCGTTTCTTTGATAATAACAAAAATTATTTTATTCACCCCTTACCCCAATTTTTGTGTGCTCTAATAAATAGGCAGTTAAGGCACTGTCATTTGAACAGCACTGCACACCCTAAGAAAACTAGAGTACTGGAGCGTCAATGAAAAATATGTCTAGCCCTAGGATTTTATTCTTAACGCTGTAGTAAATATAATTATGTTCCCTTCTGTCTTTATGTAATTAAATAGTAGCCGAGAAAAATCGTATTTATTCTTGGATTTTTTTAAATCTCAAAACAGAATGTCCCACTGGACACACACTGGTTGAATCAAAGTTGTTTCCATGTCATTTCAATAAAATAACATTGAACCAACGTGGAATAGACATTGAATTGACGTCTGTGCCCACAGGGGTGGTCTCAGATTTTTCCTCTCCATGTTTTCCTTCAGGTTGATCTCTGCCAGGTTTGTCCATGGACAGGTTACATGATGCCATTGTTACCCGTGCTTGACTTGGAGCTGAATACCAGCACCTAAAATGTTCTACTGCTTGAGCTCCTGTTCCTCTTAGAGAATATTAGCTCAAAAGTATTGTGGAGCTCCTGTACCTAAATATAAACAGTACCGACACCCAAAATGAGTACCAGCACCTATTTCAGTCCAAGTGTAATACTGTTTGTGGCCAATTTTTGCAGATATCAGAGCCACAATGGCTTGATCTCTGTCAATTCTCTCCCACTGGCATTGGTTTGTAGAGTGACGTGAGAGAGAGAGAGGGGGTAGGGAGAGTTGTTTAGTGTTTCATTCCTGCAGTGTTTTGACCCTTGACCTCACTGTTGTGTTCTGTCCGACTTGCATTCCAAAGTGACTCACTGGGCAAAAATTGGTGTGATGACGTTGAATCAAAGTGGGAAACTGATTGGATTTGCAAAAAATCAACGTAAGGGCATTTAAAAAAAAAATCACACAACTTTTAACCTACAGGACAGCCAATGACATTTCACGTTAGTTGAAAGCTCAACCGAATGTAAATCAAAACTAGACGTTGAACTGATAATGGTTTTGATGATCTTAAAACGTTTCAAGTAGATAAGCCATTGTGGAGTGGATTTACAAAGGATTTAAATGGACACGTAAAATCTGATTTCCTGATGACTCCGCCATCTCTTAACCAATCCCTTTGCTTTTCTCCAACTTCGTTATGCTTTCCACATGGCCATATTTCCATGATACAGCGCTTGTTTACGGAAAAACGACGGGAGACAGAGTCGACTACCTGTGCTAATTAGTGTGAACGGAAGACATCCCAAACGTGATGTCACTGAAAAATACTGTCGGTTGCAACTATTAAAACCGGTTAAAGTGTATATTTTGCATTTGTGAAATTATTGTTGATGTGTTATGAAAGTAGAGTGCTTTAAGTTTTTAGAACCTTACCGCAATTGAGAATTGATTCACGTTTAGATGGAGTATTTGGCTGTTTTAGCTGACAGCCAATTCGCCTCTTAACAGAACTTGTAAGATCCTTGGATAATAAGGAGTAACGTTAGGCTTCTTAAATCCATTATTGGGCTATGCCAAATGGGGTGACGGATATGAGGGTTTAAGCAAAGATATTTATAACTAACCCAAGACAGTTAGTCACCCGTATTGGTTTAAATGGGAGCAAATGAAGCATAGTTGTCAGAACAAGCATTGTATTTGTATATTTCCGTTTCATCGTTTACAAGGAGTGCACACGCGCACTTCACAGAGAAGGCTTTCCCTAGTGGTAATAGGCAAATACATGCTAGAATCGTTTTTTTCGCTAGTTCGTGCATGGCTCTGCCCACCTCCTTGCTTGTTCTGACAACGATGCTTCATTTGCTCCCATTTAAACCAACACTGATTACGAACAATCTGTTACGAACAGAGTCCACTAAGTTTTGTAAATGTGACCCTTTGACTTTTTTTTGTAACAGATTGTAGTTTTGTGAACAGAAAACTGTATAACACTAACCCTTGTTCTATCTGGGTTAAGCAAAGGTCTGTATAACTAACCCAAGATAGACAACAGCCTATTTTTTTTCGATGCGAGCAAATTAATCATAGTGGGCAAGGAGGTAGGCAGAGCCAAGCACGAGCAAGCGAGATCCTATTTGCACGTTCTAGCATGTATTTGCATATTTCGTTTGGGAAGCCTCGTCTGTGAAGTGCTCCTGTGCAATAACTCAATTCGTTTGTGCACTCCTTCTAGACAATGCCATTAAAAAAAAAACTTTGTCAAAGGGTAAAGTCTACAAAACGTAGTCCACTCTGTTCGTAGCATATTCTAGTTTTGGGAATAGAAAACTGTATTGAGATCAAATGTTTCATCGATGAGAACATTTGCAGAATGTCGGCCAAAATCCATCTGGCGCCATCTTCTCCAATGCAGGCCACTGGACTTCCTCTCATCACCATAGTTGGTGGTGAGTGGAAACGCCAACTGGATGCTTCAGATTTACAGTGAAACATCTGGCTCATTGTACTATCTTCGGTTTCAGTGAGACTTCTTCATTCAATATGTCGGTCAGCAAACAAATGTTTAGTCTGCATGCCGCCACCTACTGTGCTGGAGTGTGTTAAGTGAGACTGCTTATAACAGCACCACCTGTAGGCCAATCTGCGACATTATTTTTTTTACCCAAATTACTCTGTGCCAGTTACTTTGTGCCAATTTAGAAAAAGTTACACATTTATGTTTGAGTTATTCGACCATGTCAAGAAAAATTAAATAAAAGATTACAGGATAGATAAGCAATAGCTTCGCCGTGAACCACTATTAATACAACAATATGGTTTAGTATGTGACGCTAGCTAAGCTCATGCGCAGAAACACGTCATCAGGTCTAACGGTCCATCGATATAAAGTCATTTTTGACGAAAATTAAAACGTGTCAGTTTGAGGTTGGAATTATAACACAGTCAGCTACTTAAGACATTGGCTCGAATCTAAAGTTGTGCCTTCAGAAATCGAGAAAATTAACAATTTAAGGAAGAATCGTCCACTTCCCAAACCCCAGTCTAGTCCGTTGAGTCCACGGAGTGAGTCTTGGGAAGTATCGCGATGTTGGGCCCTCTAGGTTAGAAACTGTGGTAGAAGCTTCAAGACGAGAGGCGCCCCCCGTATGTGTTTATTAGCTAGCTAGCGTCTTACTAGCCTTTAGGCGCGTTACCGTGCACTAGCGTAGAACATCAATAGTTTATATAGCTAAATGAATTAGCTCAACAAGAGGTGTGCCTAC
Source organism: Oncorhynchus masou masou (assembly GCF_036934945.1). Classification (NCBI taxonomy): domain Eukaryota; kingdom Metazoa; phylum Chordata; class Actinopteri; order Salmoniformes; family Salmonidae; genus Oncorhynchus; species Oncorhynchus masou. The sequence goes on from NC_088244.1 coordinate 25,363,284, forward strand.
CGAGCACCAGACGAGCGAGAGAACTAGCAACTACGTGGTGGGAAGGCTAACGAAACGGAGAGAAATAGTTCAGCTAACGTTAGCTTGCTAGTTCGGGGTTTCTTGATCCACCGACCGTATTTAGCTGCTGGAGGCGCAACCGATAACTGCTAGCTACTAGAGGGGAGGAAATGAAGGACAAACAGAAGAGAAAGAAGGAACGCACGTGGGCTGAGGCGGCTCGCATGGTAATACTATCTTTAGTTGTAATATAGTAGCCAGCTAATGTACTGACAGGGAAGAGGAACACTCAGCAACCAAACATATTAGTCGGAGCCTGGGCTGTCTGGTTGGCACTGCACGTTAGCTAGCAGGGAGTGCTCGGTTAATCTCCTAAATTAATTTAGCTAAATCGCCAGCATGTTAACAGTGAAATGAGTAAATGCACTGAGCCCCTGATAACGAAATACTCTTATTATTCATATGATTAATGTTAGTCATTCCAAGTGTGGTTGTAGCTAGAGTCGTGTATTTAGATGGCTCTGGTTGTATCTAAGCTAACGCTCATTGTTGACAGGAGCATAGCTAGCATACGGGTACGTCTGCCTTCCAGTTTGACCCTTTGTTTGCTAGCTAGCGAGTTAGCATAACCCACTGTATTGGTAAATTAGCCAGACTACCAGTGGTATCACCATTCACAACATGTAAACAAATAACTATTTCAGAGTTATCCACTCAAGCTAACGTTAATTACACTATCTGCACTTATTTTAACACATTTAGACAGGTCCCTCTGGTTATGGTCAGAGCAAGGGTCAGGGGAATACCACCCCAAGCCTTAGCTAATGTTATCTAGGTGGTAGCTAGCTACAACCATTCAAAGTTGGATACAGTTGTCTTTATGTAGCTATCATAATGGTTATTGGATAGCTAAGCTGGTGTATGTATGTAAAGTTTTTATTTAGCCATATTGATAAATAAGACAGCTAAGAAGTTTCTTGTAGGCTTCCAGCTAACGTTACTACCCAATGCTATACAAATCATGTCTGTGTTCTTGTGTAATGCAAGTCCTCTTTTGGCTTTCTTCAATGACCATTGCAACATTTTATTGTAATTCAGTTTTCCATTATGGTTTCTTCCGCAACAAGACAGACACCCTATTCTCTTTGTAGAGTGGTCTAAATATACAGGTCTACTATATGAGGTAGATTAAATTATGTATATTGTATCAGAGAGTACTTGGATTAAATTTGTGTGTAAAAGGGATATACTATTGGGAATGTCATGAGGTTGCCAGTCAGAGCTGTGTCTTGATGCTGAGTAGGATAATCAGGCACCTATATTGTGTAGTTATGCAGAACCCTTACACATAGTGCCCATTTACTGCTGTTAACGGTCTGCATTCGGCAACAGTCCATTAATTTAAATGGTAAGCAGACCCCTCTTCTGCGACTCAACTGCCAGATGAGGCTGTGTTGCATAGCAGTATCATTGGTGTTTCTTGAGGATTTAAACTGGATGCAGTTAATGACATATTTTATTCAGTACATAGCTATAAAGCCTACCATGTTTTATATTGTGCATGCATACTGCAGATGCATTATATCTCAACTTCGGCTAATTTCTCCTTGCTAATATGGGTGTGGAAGTTACTTAAATCTTAGGGTGTGGCTCTATTCTGTTGCCAGACCCTACTTTTCTGTTCCCTGCCTATCAGCATCCTTGCACGCCACAGCAGCGGTACATAGCTCAGTGCCATTTTTGGTTTTCACTGTGTGGGGAATGCATGTATTTATAACTGAAGCCCATATGTCACTGCAGATCCTTGTGGTGCGAATGTTTTGGCTAGGCTAGCTTTTGGGGAGCCTAAACAATATTCATAGGCTGAGGTGAATCCAGTGTGTTCCGAAACTTGTGCTAGGCCATGCTAGCTACTCATTATTCTCTGGGGCATACAGGAATAACAGACCGATTTAGTGATAAGAGATGTAAACAAAAATACAGACTTTCAAGTGTGGTTTGAGAACCGCCAGTGAGAAACACGCATACCTAGTTTGCACGCTCACACATTCAGATAAATGGGGATGGGCCGGTGTGAAATTGTATCTTCAACGAGATAGAGGAAAACGCTTCGACTGCACCCACACCACCATATGGAACAAATCCATTTAGGGTTGCATAACACCACATACAAAAAGGAGAACCTTCAAGACACTTTTCATACTATTACCAACAATGTCATGTTGCCTAGACAACCATAAGCACAGTCTGTGTAGGCTAGTTTATCATTTTCATATAGGCCTATCTTCAGTAAGTCAAAATAATCTATCTGCCTTGGCATTAATCAGGAGTTTGGTAGTGGTGTGTGATGGGTTTTCTCCATGCATGACTGGGCAGGTTCTTTTCTCCACAGATTGCAGAGAACACTGATAGGTCTAACTTATCCACCATCTGGCCTTTTGAGTTCCTCAGACTGTTTTCGGTTTCCCTTTTCTGCAGGGACAAGGACAACATAATTGTTACATTGAATGCCACATGTCTTGGTATTCTGTAATCAACGCCTCACCGAATCATGGTGCATACTGTTGCTCTATTGTGATGTGCATCTTTAGTGTGTGCTTGGAGTCTGCTTTGTCTGCTGGTCTCCCTGACCAAAATACCCTTTCCTCTTCTTCCAATTTCCTGCACGCGTGTCCTTGGGTTAATTTGAAGGAGCGCTCTACTACCCAGTCTGTATTATGTGTTGTTCATTCTCATGCATCCTGTCATGATGACACACTGAGAGGCTCTGGATTGATCACACAACCTCACGCACCTATCTCTGGTCTTATTAATGGAAATTAATCAATAATTCACTGTATTTTTAAGGGAGTGTAGGTGGCACTTAACCACAAATGCGGCTAGGCTATGTAGTGATGTCACTTTATTAGAATTAGTGGTGTAGTGGAGGATAAACATTGTTTACACACCTTTTTATTTTGCGTGTGTGTTTACACCTTTTGTGTAAAAATGCTTTGAAAGTATAGTGAGCATTACTTTCACCACAGCTGGCAATCAGCATTTATCCACTTATTTTTTTTAATCACTTATTTAAATTGTTATAGTATGTTTATATGAATTGTTTCTCCTCGAGGGATAGGCCTAGTTGTGGGTGTATTGTGTGTTGTGCTATTTCACTGTCTTAGTGGATATTAAAGCCACATGCTTTCTGCTGACGAAGCTTGAGTGGTTAACTCAGGCGTTTTGAAACATTTTAATAAATGGTCGCTAGTTTAATACACTGCCTTTTGTGAATCTTGGAATTCACATTTTGTTGCCTTTTTTCACCAGATATTTCTGAAGCTGCTGTATTCACTTACTGGATGTATGGTATAGTTGTAGGTATATCTTAAATTGTATCTGTATGGGCTATAACATGTTCATGACTGACTGTAATTTTTCCAGGTTCTAGAGAACTTCTCTGATGCCCCCATGACGCCCAAGCAGATCCTGCATGTTATTCAGACCAAGGGGCTCAAGGAAATGAGGTAAACAACCACCACACACACATTTAATGGAAGGGCGATTTTCTGGCATTTAAGCCCTTGTTCTACCACTTACCAGAGTCAGATGAACTGCCATTTTATGTCTCTGCGGGCAGTATGAAGGAAATTAGCATTGGCTTGCAAAACTACTGCTAACTTGTGTTAGCGCAATGACTGGAAGTCTGCAGGTACAATAGCAATGCTACAGTAGCATACTGCACGCAGAGACATACAAATGGTATCCACAATTTCATCTGATTCTGGGTAAGTACGGTTGAAGTCGGACGTTTATATACACTTGGGTTGGAGTCATTAAAACTTGTTTTTCAACTACTCCACAAATTTCTTGTTAACGAACTATAGTTTCGGCAAGTAGGTTAGGACATCTACTTTGTGCATGACAACTGTTTTTTTTATTCCAATAATTGTTTACAGACAGATTATTTCACTTATAATTCACTGTATCTCAATTCCAGTGGGTCAGAAGTTTACATACACTAAGTTGACTGTGGCTTTAAACAGCTTGGAAAATTCTAGAAAATTATGTTGTAGATTTAGAAGCTTCTGATAGGCTAATTGACATAATTTGGGTCAATTGGAGGTGTACCTGTGGATGAATTTCAAGGCCTACCTTCAAACTCAGTCTCTCTTTGCTTGACATCATTGGAAAATCAAAAGAAATCAGCCAAGAGCTGATCTCCACAAGTGTAGTTCATTCTTGGGAGCAATTTCCAAACGCATGAGGGTACCACGTTAATCTGTACAAACAATAGTACGCAAGTATAAACACCATGGGACCACACAGCCGTCATACTGCTCAGGAAGGAGACGCGTTCTGTCTCCTCGAGATGAACGTATTTTGGTGTGAAAAGTGCAAATCAATCCCAGAACAACAGCAAAGGACCTTGTGAAGAAGCTGGAGGAAACAGGTACAAAAGTATCTATATCCACAGTAAAACGAGTCCTATATCGACACAACCTGAAAGGCCACTCAGCAAGGAAGAAGCCACTGCTCCAAAACCGCCATTAAAAAAAGCCAGACTACGGTTTGCAACTGCACATGGGGACAAAGATCATACTTTTTGGAGAAATGCCCTCTGGTCTGATGAAACAAAAATAGAACTGTTTGCCCATAATGACCATATTATGTTTGGAGGAAAAAGGGGCATGCTTGCAAGCCGAAGAACACCATCTCAACCGTGAAGCACGGGGTGGCAGCATCATGTTTTGGGGGTGCTTTGCTGCAGGAGGGACTGGTCCACTTCACAAAATAGATGGCATCGTGAGAGGGGAAAATTTGTAGATATATTAAGGAACATCTCAAGACATCAGTCAGGAAGTTAAAGCGTCTTCCAAATGGGCCTTCCGAATGGACAATGACCCCAAGCATACTTCCAAAGTTGTGACAATGGTCTAAGGACAACAAAGACAAGATATTGGAACAGCCATCATAATGCCCTGAACTCAATCCCATAGAAAATTTGTGGGCAGAACTGAAAAAGCAAATGAGCAAGGAGGCCTACATACCTGACTCAGTTACACCAGCTGTGTCAGGGGGAATGGGCCAAAATTCACCCAACTTATTGTGGGAAGCTTGTGGAAGGCTGCCTGAAACGTTTGACCCAAGTTAAACAATTGAAAGGCAATGCTACCAAATACTAATTGAGTGTATGTAAACTTCTGACCCACTGAGAATGTGATGAAAGAAATACAAGTTGAATTAAATCCTTCTCTCTACTATTATTCTGACATTTCACATTCTTAAAATAAAGTGGTGATCCTAGAATTTTTACTAGGGATAAAGGTCAGGAATTTAAACACTTCAGCCAAATACATTTAAACTCAGTTTTATGTAAACTTCCAACTTCAACTGTAGAACAAGGGCTTAAATGCCAGAACCTCCCATTATACCTTTAAAGCCCATCTTTATGGTCATGTATACCAGCAACAAAACCAAGAATGGAATTGCTCATGTTTTATGTAAAATAAGTCTATGTTACGAGAATATCCATGAGAAAGGAATGTTTCAACTTTGACTCACATTTTTCACAATTCTTCCATGATCTCGACCTGGCCTGATCCACAATATGCTCAACAAAAACAGAAGGTAAGATGGCACAAGAACAAAGGGACAATATTTCCATTTTATGTTTAGCTGTCTCTTTGCATACCATAGGTATTGTTCTGCTTCTCACAGTCATCTTCTCCCCACTCTTTCTCCATCACCCCACCCTGTCTCTCTCTCTGTCCACCAGTGGCACAGCCCCTCTGGCCTGTCTAGTGACCATGCTGCATTCCCAGGTGAGGGGGGACAGAGTAAAGAACAGCATCTTCTTTAAGCTTCCTGGCAGGATGAGTCTGTTTACCTTGAAGGTATGGAACCAGCCCAATCCACACACCCATATCTCAAACACGCACGTACCTCTTATCCCTACCCCTAATAAACCTCATACTAACCCATATCTGGAATACACACACACACATGCATGTTTGTGATAGCAATCTCTCTTCTGACTGTCCCTCTGCAGAAGAACGCTCTGCAGTGGACCAAGAGTTCGAAGGAGGCGGAGACAGCCGAAGCCAGCACACTGGCTACTGCTAACACAGCAACAGCAGGGCCAACGGAAGGTGCGGAGCAAGAGAGCTGTGACTCCATGGAAACAGTTGCAGCCAGTGGAGAGAACGATGGTGTGTGGTTGTGCTCACCACATGCTTTCATCAGTGATCATTTAGTGGAGAGGAAATGCCCTTTTTATTTGGTGCTTACTTCCACTGTAAATTAACATTGTTGAAGTTTACATTACTCTCCGCCCATCTTATCAACCTCCTTTTTACAGTTTATCCACCGTTTGTGTATTCCACTACATCACTGGTCTTTATTAAGCACTCACATCTAACACATCACTATTAAATCTCTCTGACTGCCCTGTTCAAAGGCACTTTGAAAACAACACAGGAATATGTGCCATGATAAAGGTGGAAAGAGCATGCCTATGATAGAATAAATTGAAATTTTTTAAACAACTGCAAACCAGAGACATTTTTTCTTATTTTTAGGATGTGATTGTTGCTGTGGGTACGGGTGCACATGAAACTGCCAACCCATGGCATAAATCTTTTTTGTTTTGTTTTTAAGAAACATTTTATTTGGGTGAGCTCCTGTTTATCTGAGTACATGGCTGAAAAGTGCTAGATGATAAACCCCACCAATTGTGATAACGGAAACCAAAACATGTGCAGTGTGAAAAACCTTTATTGTCAGTGTTAGTGGACCATTTATCATCGACTAAACCATTTGGAACCCAGTAAAGAGAACCATTTGGTGTCTGACCCTAGCCCCCTCTACCCTTCACAGCGTCCATAGATGAGAGCTCGTCCAGTGCCTCATGCTCCACAGAGCCCCAGACCAGGCTGAGTAGATCTGGAGTCTCTGGACAGGTGCGCTCTGAGGCCCAGGCACAGACCCGACTAAGTCGATCCAGACAGGTACACTTTACCCCCTCAACCTGGGCTGTCTGTATGTGTACTGTTGCTCAATAGGGATATTATAGGTGGTTGTGCATAGTGTGCGTAGGTCGAGTCGAAAGAGGTTTTTATGAGTACTACATGCATAGGAAATGATAGCAGATCGCCTTTGTCTGGCTTAGTGATAACCTTAGCATTCTATTACCTCCCACCATGTCCGTTTCTCCTTCGCTGCAGTCGAGCAGACAGAGGAAGAAGGCTGTGATGATGCCACGAGTGGTCCTCACTCCACTCAAGGTCAATGGTGAACACGTCCCATCAGGTGAGCACTTCTCTCTGCTAACCCCTTTGCTACCCTAACCTAATCTCGCTATGCCCACACACAACCTCTTCCTGGACACACAAATGTTGCGGAATTTGTAGCATTACACACACACACAGACACCTGAGTCATATTCCTACAGTGAGCTTGGACCATTTCTCACTCAGCATGGGCCTCTACTGCTTTGCCAGTCTTTTTATTTATGTGTTGCCTATTTACTTTTGCTGCAGCATTCTTAGACTGTAACCAGTTCAAGTTTCTCAGTAAGCTCTGGGTAACAAACATGAGTGGCCTAAACAGTTTTAGTGCTATCTATGGGAAGAAAGTGTAGGAATTGCTAGTGTTCCTGCAGGTGTCGTGTTGACTGAAATGTGACCTGTGTGCAGTTTTGACTGTGATCCTCGTGCACCCAGAGTCTTTCTCATTCTGAGGATCCCCTGAAACCCCCCCCCCCCCTCTTGTGGCTGATTGTCTGTCAGTCTCTGCGTGCAGAATAACCCTCCTAGCCACTCATTGTCTGAGTGCAACTTCTGTCCTCCCTGCTTTTTGTGTGCACCTGGAAATTCCAGTCTCATATCAGTCCTTACATTTAGCTCCCCAGTAAACCCAATTGCTATCTATGAGGTGGGGGAGCTCTTTCTGAGATTTCTGCTCCACCCTACCCCCCACTCTCCTCTCTCTGTGTTAATGTGGGACTGGGTAACTGCTCCCTTTGCTTTGTCTGTATTGCTCACCTGTCCCAATCCCCCCCCACCCCGTGCTATGGGCTCTGCTGCCTCCCCTTTTGGCTTGTCTGCCTGACCTGCCCACCCCCGCCTTCCCGCTCGTAAGTCCCCCTCAATCACGTGACCGGAGTGTCTCACCAGGCTCCCCCCTCCCCCCACCTCTCCCCCTCAGGAGCAGCGGGGAGGCGCAGGGAAGACTCTAGGGGGGGTCCAGGCCCCACGCTTCGTGCCCGCCCCGAGCTGGCTAGCTGGAAACGCCCCCAGCACTTCAAGAGCTTGCGTGGCTACCACTCAGGTACAGGGGTTAGACCCGGGAATAATAAAACCCACCAACCCAAACAACCTCCCTCCAGTAAACCCTAAAGCACCAACCCCTCACTCTCCCAGTTGTAACCCAGTTTATTTTCCTTTCATCATTGTTCAGGACACCTTTGGCAAAGAGATATACCTGATGGAACCTGAACTGTAAACAACTTGACAAATCTGTATTTCTTATGAATTTAGCTGTCACAATTGAAGAGGTCAAAGAACATAATCTGGACATAGTACACCATCTGTAGAACTATTAGTATGTCTCAGTTTCTACACAGGCCAGCTGTCTACGAATAAGCATCAAACTTGGACTTTGGGTCAACCCCAGACTGACAGGGTGATTTGGTAGCTAACCAACAGTACGCTGGTCGCTATCATTGTCAGGGTTGCATTGGTCACTAATGCTAACTGAACTGCAGAGCATTGCAGGTTTCTAACTGAATGCCAGGGTCGGCTAGCTATCCCAACACTGGCTACCCGGCCAGGACATACTTAACCGCTCACTGACTGATAGCTGTTGTGATTGTGTTGGCTGCTAAACTAAACGCCTGATGACTGTGATGGATCTTAACTGGAGTTGTTGGCTTGCAATGGAACGGCCATGCTGTGCTTGCTGTTAGTTGAATGAATGAGTTTTAAACCATATCCATTGGATATCATTAGCCACTTGCGGGCCTGTGGTTGTGTATGCCTGCAGGGCCCATGAAGAGGAGCCGAGGCGGGGTGGAGGTGGACTTTGAAACGCCCGGCTCTATCCTGGTCAACACCAACATCAGGGCTCTCATCAACATGCGCACCTTCTCTGCCTTCCCAGCCCACTCCCAACAGCAACTCCTGCAGCTCCTCCCCGAGGTTGACCGTCAGGTGAGGGAGCTTGCTCATAATTTATAATCCTAGTCATCATTTACAGTTTAAGTCGGAAGTTTACATACACCTTAGCCAAATACATTTAAACTCAGTTTTTCACAATTCCTGACATTTAATCCTAGTAAAAATTCCCTGTTTTAGGTCAATTAGGATCACCACTTTATGTTAAGAATGTGAAATGTCAGAATAATAGTAGTGATTTATTTCAACTTGTATTTCTTTCATCACATTCTCAGTGGGTCAGAATTTTACATACACACTTAATATTTAGTAGGATTGCCTTTTTAAATTGTTTAACTTGGGTCAAATGGTTCGGGTAGCCTTCCACAAGCTTCCCACAACAAGTTAGGTGAATTTTGGCCCATTCCTTCTGACACAGCTGGTGTAACTGAGTCAGGTTTGTAGGCCTCCTTGCTTGCACATGCCTTTTCAGTTCTGCCCACAAATTTTTGCCCTTAAGCCATTTTGCCACAACTTTGGAAGTATGCTTGGGGTCATTGTCTATTTGGAAGACCCATTTGCAACCAAGCTCTAACTTCCTGACTGATCCACATAATTTTCCTCCCTCATGATGCCATCTATTTTGAAGTGCACCAGTCCCTCCTGCAGCAAAGCACCACAACATGATGCTGCTCGCCCCTTGCTGGTTGGGATGGTGTTCTTCGGCTTGCAATCACCCCCCTTTTTCCTCCAAAGATAACAATGGTCATTATGGCCAAACAGTTCTATTTCATCAGACCAGAGGACATTTCTCCAAAAAGTACGATCTTTGTCCCCATGTGCAGTTGCAAACCGCAGTCTGGCTTTTTTATGGCGGTTTTGGAGCAGTGGCTTCTTCCTTGCTGAGTGGCCTTTCAGGTTATATCAATATAGGACTCGCTTTTACTGTGGATGTAGATACTTTTGTACCTGTTTCCTCCAGCATCTTCACAAGGTCTTTTGCTGCTGTTCTGGGGTTGATTTGCACTTCACACCAAAGTACGTTCATCTCGAGGAGACAGAACGCGTCTCCTTCCTGAGCTGTATGACGGCTGCGTGGTCCCATGGTGTTTATACTTGCGTACTATTGTTTGTACAGATGAACGTGGTACCTTCAGGCGTTTGGAAATTGCTCCCAAGGATGAACCAGACTTGTGGAGGTCTACAATTTTTTTTCTGAGGACTTGCCTGATTTCTTTTGCTTTTCCCATGATGTCAAGCAAAGAGGTACTGAGTTTGAAGGTAGGCCTTGAACTACATCCACAGGTACACCTCCAATTGACTCGAATTATGTCAATTAACCTATCAGAAGCTTCTAAAGCCATGACAGTCTAGAATTTTCCAAACTGTTTAAAGGCACGGTCAACTGAGTGTTGACTGTGATACAGTGAATTATAAGTGAAATAATCTCTGTAAACATTACTTGTGTCATGCACAAAGTAGATGTCCTAACTGACTTGCCAATACTATACTTTGTTAACAAGAAATTTGTGGAGTGGTTGAAAAATACGTTTCAATGACTCCAGTCTAAGTGTATGTAAACTTCCTACTTACACTGTATAACTCGAGGACAGATTCCCGGACCCAGGTTAAACCTTTCCCTGGACTAAAAAGATTTATCAATGGAGATTCTCCATTGGAGTGTGCCTTTTTAGTCCAGCCCATAATGTGTCATCATTTCTGTGCCATATTGTCTGTGAATGTAACCCAATATGTCCTGTCTTCCTTCTCCAGGTTGGACCTGATGGTCTGGCTCGCCTCAGTAACTCGGCTCTCAACAATGAATTCTTCACTCACGCCTCCCAGAGCTGGAAGGAAAGGCTTGCTGAGGGTTAGTACCTACTTACTTAATTATATACTATGGTTGGTATAAAGGCCCACTGATAACACGTGACTAGGGGTTAGTGACTGGCTACACCAGTTAATTCGCTAGCAATTTATTTTACTCTACAGAAATTGCCAGTTATTTTTCTAGAAATAACAGGGTGTACAATAATAACCCATGAATTACTGTCTCTTGGGTATTCAGTATCAGAAAGTACCCATTGATGCTATCACATAGCTTCCTAATAAATACCATGCAAATACCAGGGGAAACAGAATCAGTCAATACATGAAGTTATTATATAAAACGCTATAGACCAGTTATCTATGTGTTAATCTAATATTGTTTGACCTGCTCAGGGGAGTTCACCCATGAGATGCAGGTGCGATTCCGCCAGGAGATGGAGAAAGAGAAGAAAGTGGAGGCATGGAAGGAGAAGTTCTTTGAGGAGTACCACGGTCAAAAGTAAGTCTTCTGAACATCCACAACATCGGCTGTTATTTTTTTAAGCTCCCTTTTATTCCATGGACCAATTGCAAATTGACTTGATTATTTCCACTGTATAACAGTGTATATACTCTTTTATACTAATGTTATTTTGCTGCAGGTCTGGCCTGACCCGAGAAGAGTCTCTGAAGTTGACGATGAGCGAAGCGGCCGATGCTGCCACCAGCGTTCTGGACAGCAAGGTGGCCTTGGTGGCGGCGGGAACGCCCAAGCGCCGCAATGTGGGCAGGCGGAGGCGTGATGGCAGGATGAGACGGCGAACGCGGGCAGACTTGAGACGCAGGGCGCAACGCACCCTCTGTAAGACCAACTCCCCTACCCTGCAGTCCTCCAAGCAGCTGGAAGGCACACTCACTTTAGATGCAGCTTCTGTTGCCTCTGTCCCCTTGCCCGTCCCAGAGGCCACCACGGTGCAGGGAGGAGAGGTGGTGTTACAGGCCGACTGTGAACTGGAGGACCCGGCCCAGTGTGCCTCCCTAGAGCCCGTGCCCTGCCTTTCCCCTGTGCCTGTGCTCCCGCCTGTGACCATACCTGTGCCCACCCCGACCCCCAGTCCCAGCCCTGTATCTATCAGCGCCTCCGATGAGCCTGAAGTCACCGCCCGCCTGCTCCCTGAAGAGCCTGCACCTGCCGTCGTCTCAACCTCCTCTCCCTCCTCCTCGTCTTCCTCGTCCTCCTCCTCCTCCTCGTCCTCCTCCCCTTCCTCATCTCCCTCCTCCAACTCAGAGAGACAGGGGGGGTTCACCGCCGGCTTGGATTCTTCCTCCTCGTCCTCTTCTTCCTCCACGGCCGCTGCCACCGCTGATCCACTGGACGACGGGGCCTCCATGGTCACCTCAGTCACGGGGGGCACAACCACCAGCAGCCGGGAGAGCAGCCCTGCAGCCAGCCCCGCCCCCATCATCGCCACCTCCGCCCACATCATCGCCACCTCCGCCCAGGCCGCCAAGGAGCAGAAGAGGAGGCCAGACGAGCCCCAGGCCTTCTGCAGCTTCCCCGAAAAGAGGCCGCGAATGGAAGATCGTCAGTCCTTTCGTACCACAATCGACGGGGTTCACACGGAAAAGCCGCAGCCGACAGCAGAGGAGCCCAAGGTCCCACCTATCCGGGTATGAGGTCACCATTTGTAATTGTAACCCTTTATTGTGGCTGTAGTGGTGCAGTAGCAGGCACTCAATTTCTGACAACCTGGAATCCACAATCTGTAAAGTAAGTTTGATTATTGTGAATTGTCTCCACCAAAAATGTCAAACTACGTTGCCAAAAACCAACTTCCTTCTCTGAAGATGGTAAATCATTAGTGATGATTGACTGAGTTTCGGTGTGGGATTCTTAGCAAAGCAATGGATGCGAATGTCTGTTATATGGCCTTTGTAAAAATCCATGTTTGATATGCTCTCCTTGTCTGTGTCCCTCCAGATTCAACTCTCCCGAATCAAACCGCCCTGGGTCAAAGGGCCGCCAACCTACCAGATCTGTCCCCGCATCGTGCCCCCCGGCGAGGGCTCGCGGCGCTCAGGGACGGGGGCGCGCACCCTGGCGGACATCAAAGCCCGCGCCCAGCAGGCCCGGGCCCAGCGCGAGGCCGCTGCTGCTGTTGCAGCCACTGGGGACGGACCAGGGCCGGGCGGGGGCAGGGCTGGTGCTGGGCTACAGGATCGCAGCAGTGGAAGACGAACACGAGAGCACCCAGGACCCATCGAGCCCGGAGGAGCAGGAGACGTGGAGGAGCAGGGATCGCCTGCGGGCTCTCATCCGCCTGGAACACAACTACAGCAGTCCAAATTAGAGCCCTCTACCCCCACCCCCAACACAGCTGCCTCATCCCCCTCCCTGTCCACCTCTTCCAACCCCTCCCTGTCCTTCTCCGAGCCCCCGCAGACCCCCACTCCATCCCCAACCACCCAGGAGGAGCGACAAGGGGAGCTGAGTGGGGAAGAGGGGACAACAACACCACCACCAATCAAAGGCACCTCCAACGGACTCTCGGACAAGGCAGCGCTGCTGGAGCCTGAGTCGGTGTCCAGCCACCTCAGAGGGCGGGGCGAGGGGGACGACTGTGACAAGACAATGACCAAAAATGGTCCCCTGGCGCCCACCTCCATTCCAGATTCCCTGCCCAGGTTTGGGGCCCAGGGAGTGGATGTGATCAGGTCCCTGGCTGGGGGAGGAGGGGGTGTCATCCAACATGGTTCCCACCACGTGGGGCCACAAGAGAACCCCCCCACCCCAGTCAGAGAGGGCCACAGCCAGAACGAAAAGCATTTGCAGCCCTCGGAGAGGGGGAGAGATACAGCCTCCCTCCCTCATCTCCCACCTTCAGTCAGAGAGGACGAAGCAGGGCATCACAGCGATTCCACGGAGACAGCCTCCGACTGCGAGAATGAGAGCCAGGAGGAGGAGCCCCACCTGAGCATGTGGAGCCACCGCCTGCCTGCTCAGCGCAACGGCAACATCCAGCACCTCCAAAGGTTGTCTCAGCAGGCCCACGGCCAGCCTGTGATCTGCAGCCCCCCTCTACAGCAGATCCAGCAGCCGGTCATCCAGACTCACGTGTCCAACCACCATGGCCACAGCCAAACGGTTATCCAGCCCTGCTTCCCCAACGGCCTGCCCAGCCAGAGTCTCATACAGTCAGGCCAAAAGCAGCCGCAGCCTGAATGCACTCCCCACCCAGACCAACAGACTCTTGCTGCGCCACACTCTCAAACCCAGAGGGGGCACAAAACGGACCCAATGGATGACTACAAAGCGTCCAGCCGGGGCTCGGCTGAGGAGAACTGTAGGCTGGGGCTGAAGCCTTCTCCCATGCACCCCACCGCTGGCTCCAAGAGGCTCCCTAGTTCGGCCCGGCCTGTGTCCACAGTGGAGGCCAACAATCCTCTGGTCACCCAGCTGCTTCAAGGCAGCCTCCCGATGGAGAAAGTCCTGCCGCAGACGCATTCGTCCAGCAAGCTAGAGATCAACCGCCTGCCAGGGGGGCCCCAGCCAGCCCCCCAGTCCCAGCTCAACTGGCAGCAACAGACCAGGTCTCCGGGCCTTCGCTTCAGGGGCCCCACAGAGGCCCATACTGGGGAGTCCCTGGTCCCTGAGTTGTCCTCTCAGAACCAGCAGAAGTCCCCTGTTGGCCGAGGAGGCTCTCCTGGAGCAAGCCGGAGCTTCGGGTCCTCTCCCCTGGGCACAGTGCCCTCCCGCATGGCCTGCCTGCTGGAGGAGGCCTCCTCTCGGGCCACAGCCATGCAGCAGTACCTGTCCCAGCAGCCAGGTGGCTCTGTGCCCCTCGGGGCCGTGCCCGTCATCACATCCCTCTCTTCATCCTCTTCCTCCAGACGGAACTCCCAAGAGTCGGCCGTTATCAGAGAGTCTCCAGAGAGGCACCACAACAACATTGCTCAGCCCAGGGCCACCCCCGACCTCTGCCCCTCTGAGGTGGTCCCCACTGTCAAGATAAACTGGCACCCTTCCAAACCCCACGCCCCGCACCAACAGCAGCTCTCGCCCGCACTCAACGTGAAGAGCGAGGTTTCCCCCCGGCCCTCTTGTCAAGCTCTTGCCAAAACCTCCCCCTCTGGCCCCATGGTAGGTGGTGGGCCAGGTGTGGTGGTCACCAAAAAGGAGGCAGTGAACTCTATGGACGGTTACCTGACTGGAGGTGGGGCTATGGAGGGACTGCTGAACATGGAGATGTCTTTAGCCCGCATGGCTAAGAAGGAGGCGCAAAGCAAAGCTCAATACTCTTCCACCTCCCCCTCTTCATCTTCATCCTCCTCTTCAATCTCCTCCCTCCCTTTCCAGCTCTACGGTAAGCTGCCCAAGCAGGGCGGGGGCTGCGGTGTGTCGGCCCCCGGCTTCAGCTACACGGCCAACGTGTCTGTGGTAGACGGCAGCGGCTTCTCGAGGAGCATCGCCGATGGTGTCCTACAGCTGCGTCAGCGCCACAGTGCCAGCCAGAGCGCCACGCTCAGCATCCAGGCGTTTGCAGACAGCGCCGCTGAGGAGGTGGCCCTCAAGTGCTCCTGCCGCCTCAAGGCCATGATCATGTGCCAGGGCTGCGGGGCCTTCTGCCACGACGACTGCATCGGCCCCTCCAAACTGTGTGTATCCTGCTTGGTGGTCAGATAGGCGCTTTCTCTGACGTTGCTACAGTGTTGGTGGTTTGGTGTGCCACCTTCAGCATACCTGCTCCATGTATAAACTGTTAACTAACCTAACACACCCAGGACTTGTGAGAGAAACAAGGGTGTAGGACTTAAGGCTTCGACAAGTTCCACCCTCTTCCGAGGGTGGAACACAGGCAGGGTGATGCCTTGTATTATACAATCGGTCTGTATTTTTTGTTGCTTATTTTTTCTAATGCCTTTATGATTATTATTTTGTATTATAATTATTAATGTGAATTTACTTGGCACGGTTGATTTGTAAATTGTGCCTTTTTTTCTTTTCTCCAAAAAACATTTACCTCATCTTGACACCTGTCATCAGTTCAGTGTGAAAATGGTGGCTGTTTTGTTATTGTTTTTGTTTTCCTCTCTGGGGAATTTGTTCTAGTCTTTTTTGCAAATAAATATTTTTTTAAATCATTAAAGCAAGCATAAATTACATTGTTTTTTTCTAATTGCTTTCTTTTAATTTTTCCCACACAAAGTGAAGACTACTCTGCAGCTAAGCACAATATTCAAAACTAATCAAGCAGTCTGGTCTTAAGCAATGCAAATTAAAAAGTTAACTTATTTTAATGATAGTCACGCTACAGTTCTTTTCCAAACATCTTGTCACACGTAGATATTTATTCTAAATACAAAATTTTACTTCCGCTGAACAACTTGACACATTGTAGAACGGAACCACAAACATTTGGAGCCGGCCAGTGCTGGAGAAGTTTGGCACTGAGAACATCAGACATTTTTATAATCAACCGATAAACACCATCAAAGAGCATTACACTGAAGTTCCAATGTAGACCAATTAGTACTTAAATTCCTTCACAGGTGGATACATACATTCTTCACTACTTTGACTACAGTTCTGCATTAAGAACCCAATGGTAAATTGCTATCCCACACTCATTCACTTTTACCCCTAATCCAAGGGTGTTCTACAGTCTCCCATTATTTGAAAAGATGTGATGAAATAATTCACAAAACGAGTGAATTTGGGTAATATTGTTTGACAATGTGGTCCTTTCATTTCTATACCTACTGTGTGCAAAAATGTGTTACTATACTTTAATGCCTGGAGCCCTCGACATTTGCCTGAACAGAAATGGCCTCTTCAACAAATCCCCTGCTTTCACCAAGTACATTCAATGCAGTAAGATATGAACACAGAATGAGAAAATATTTTCACAACATTTGGGGCTTTTAGTACTTGTAAGTCCATCTCAAAAGCTCCACTGAATTGTTCGGGCAGTCAAAAGTATAATTTTCCAAACAATCACATTTACAAAATTCAAAGGGAATAAAGAAGGACTTGAAGACTGGGTGCCCCGGTTAGGCACAAGACCGAAGATACCCCAAAAGATGGGTAGATGGAGTTCACAGGTAGGGAATTGAGTGAGATTATGAGAATTGAGTGTTCAGAGGAGTAGTTGGGATAGTCCTATGAGGCTGGTGGTGGTGACGTCTCTGGGGCTGACTAAGTAAGCTTCCAATCCCTAACTCGCCATCCTTGTTTTTCCAACTCAACTGTTACCTCCTAGGCACCTCTGGATAGGCTTACCTGGGCTGTCAGGGGAGGGGGAGATGGTGCCATTACCATATTGCTTCTACTTATCCAATTATTCTAGATATTCACTTCAACATGGAAGTTTTTAGGGGTTGATTTCAAATTCACCAGTTGTTGACTTGCAACTTACTAGATAGGCTGTATAAAAAAATAGTAGGAACTCATTTTAGCCATTCCACTGGAGTTATCAGCCTATTTCTTACACATCCATTACTTCTGAATCCAGAAAGGGGAGTCAACAAGGGCATAGGGATGGGAACAAGTTAAAGAATGGGCGCACAGCTTCACGTCTCCTGTCCCTCCCTACTTCTCTCTGTAGTGAAGCAGGTACATCTTCAGAGGCTCAGGGAGCGGCAGACCCAAGATCCTCTCTCTTAGCAGGTTCACTGGAGCCTCATGTAGAAGGGCACCGCCCTCCCTCCTCTCCTCCTCTTCCTCAGGATCTCCTAGAACCCTGCAGTTCCCCTCTTCCACTTCCTCGTCCTCCTGCTCTTCTTCGGTGTCGGTTCCAGAGCGGTTGTTGTTGTTGTCCATCGGCCCGGGGATGAGGCGGCTCATGAATACGTAGCGGTTGGAGAGTAGGGTGGAGCCACGGTGTTGGGCCCGCCTCCGTCGGAACCGCTCCCCGCTGTGGGCCAGCCTCCTCCTGGGCAACAGCCCTGGCCCCGCCACTGTCTTCTTCAACGTCAGCCGGATAGAAATGCGAGCCAAGTCCTGCAGAGTCCGCACCTCAAACATGGTCGCTGGGGAGGCACAAACACCACACAATGAAACCATTTCCCCTCCCCACATAGTAAGTGATGGAAGTTCTGCAATCTCATTTTCTAACTATTCCAACATGCATTTGAGACAACAGTGTTCAGCTGCTTTCACCTCCTGCCTCCTTCCCCAGTCTGTTGAGTCTCCAAGGCCTGTATTCACAAAGCCTCTCAGAGTAGGAGTGCTGAGCTAGAATAATAATAATTTAGAGGGTGTCTATATTTCTTATTTTTTGCAAATCCTAACTCCCCCGAGACACCCTCGGAGAGTGGGGTCATGGGGTCACCCATTATCAACGGCGACCCTGGAGCAATTAGGGTTAAGTGCCTTGCTTCTCTCTCCCCTATCAGGTCCCCCTGTTGTATTCTTTATAATCTAAAATAAAATGTTTTATCCTAGATCAGCACACCACTACTCAGACGCTTTGCGAACAGGGGTCCAGAACGCCAACATGGCTACTCATCACACAAAAGGCTCACTTTGAAAACTACCTCTGCTACAAAGACAATTATATGACAGATATGCTCGTACAGTACTTACGTAAAGGCACTGCGTTAGATTTACTGTTGTCTCTGTGTTTGGGCAACACCAGTGGGGCAAATGACACAGCAATGATCTTTTTGGTCTCCCAGCTGTTGTAGCCTGTTCGAGTAATCTTGGTCAACTAAGGAGAGGAAGGACAATGATGTGTTTATGTGTACTTGAAATGTGTTTGTATTAATAAGCAGGGTTAATAAATACATCTACAGTGCATTCAGGAATGTATTCAGAACCCTTCCCTTTTTCCAAATGTTGTTACGGCCTTATTCTAAAATGGATTAAATAAATAAGAATGTCTCAACTTACACACAATAGCCCATAATGACAAAACAAAACGTTTTTTTTAGAAATGTTTTCTAATTTCTCAAAAATAAACAAACACCTTATTTGGTATTTTATTAGGATCCCCATTAGCTTTTGCAAAAGCAGCAGCTACTCTTCCTGGGGTCCCGACAAAACATAATACAGAATGACAATACAGAACATCAATAGACAAGAACAGCTCAAGTACCTACCTACCTACCGACCTACATACATACATACATACATTTAAATACGTTTTTAGACCCTTTGCTAGGAGACTCGAAATTGAACTCAGGTGCACCCTGTTTCCATTGATTGTCCTTGAGATGTTTCTACAACTTGATTTGAGTCCACCTGTGGTAAATTTTATTAATTGAAAATGATTTGGAAAGGCACACACCTGTCTAAATAAAAAGGTTCCACAGTTGACAGTGCATGTCAGAGTAAAACCAAGCCATGAGTTTGAAGGAATTGTCCGTAGAGCTCAGAGACTGGAATGTGTCGAGGCACAGATCTAGGGAAAGGGTACCAAAACATTTCTGCAGCATAGAAGGTCCCCAAAAATACAGTGGTCTCAATCATTATTAAATGGAAGAAGTTTAGAACCACTATGACTCCTCCTAGAGCTGCGCAATCGGGGGAGGGGGGCCTTGGTCAGGGAGGTGACCAAGAACCCGATGGTCACTTTGGCAGACCTCCAGAGTTCCTTAGTGGAGGAGATGGGAGAACCTTCCAGATGACAACCATCCCTGCAGCACTCCACTAATCAGGCCTTTATGGTAGAGTGGCCAGACGGAAGCCACTCCTCAGTAAAAAGGCACATGACAGCCCGCTTAGAGTTTGCCAAACGGCACCTAAAGGACTCTCAGACCATGAGAATCAACATTCCCTGGTCTAATGAAACCATGATTGAACTCTTTGGCCTCAATGCCAAGTGTCATGTCTGGAGGAAACCTGGCACCATCCCCACAATGAAGCATGGTGTTGGCAGCATCATACTGTGGGGATGTTTTCAGAGGCAGGGACTGGGAGACTAATCAGGATTGGGGGAAAGATGAATGGAGCAAAGTACAGAGAGACCCTTGATGAAAATGTGCTCCAGAGCACTCAGGACCTCCAACTGCGGCAAAGGTTCACCTTCCAACAGGACAATGACCCTAAGCACACAGCCAAGACAACGCAAGAGTGGCTTCGGGATAAGTCTCCGAATGTCCTTGAGTGGCCTAGCCAGAGCCCGGACTTGAACCTGATCAAACATCTCTGGAGAGTCCTGAAAATAGCTCTGTCGCGACACTCCCCATGCAACCTGACAGAGCTTGAGAGGATCTGCAGAGAAGAATGGGAGAAACTCCCCAATTACAGGTGTGCCAAGCTTGTAGAGTCATACCCAAGAAGACTCAAGGCTGTAATCACTGCCAAAGGTGCTTCAACACAGTACTGAGTAAAGGGTCTGAAGACTTACGTAAATCTGATATTTCAGTTAATTTTTTATAAATTTGTAAACATTTCTAGCAACCTGTTTTTGCTTTGTCAATATGGGGTGTTGTGTGTAGATTGAGAAGGGGGAAACAATTTGATCTATTTTAGAATAAGGCTAAAATGTAACAATGTGGAAAAAGTCAAGGGATCTGAATACTTTCTGAATGCACTATAATTAGAAGGGGAAAAAAGTGCATTTATATGGAACCTTTCTCTAAACCCAAGTCATAAATGAAGCACAGAGCATTAGCTACACACAAAGGAAACAAGTGTCAAAATGTATCAATGGTATAAAAACCACTTCTAGGAGCAGGACCAAGAAAGATGAGACAACACAAACTCTACAACAGAGAATGCAAGGGACAGGGGAGATGAAACCACAAGACACCAGAATAGATTCAAGTTCTAAAAATAGCACTGGGTGAAGAGATGAGTTTATTCTAGTTCAGGGATCATCAACTAGATTCAGCCGCGGGACGATTTCTTTCTTGAGCGGATGGTCGGGAACATAATTACAAATAACTTGTAGACTGCAAATTGACCACAAGAAGCCCAAACAGATCATGTTTGACTAAGACATAATCATTTCAAACCTTGCTTACATTTGTATATGATCATGTGTCTCTCTATTATTTTTGGGAAAATTTGGGAACATATTTATTTTATTAAAATCACTTGGAGCTGATTTCCTGGTGGTTTTACACACACACACACACACACACACACACACACACACACACACACACACACACACACACACACACACACACACACACACACACACACACACACACATAC
Organism: Oncorhynchus masou masou; assembly: GCF_036934945.1. Classification (NCBI taxonomy): domain Eukaryota; kingdom Metazoa; phylum Chordata; class Actinopteri; order Salmoniformes; family Salmonidae; genus Oncorhynchus; species Oncorhynchus masou. The sequence continues at coordinate 25,384,392 of NC_088244.1, forward strand.
ATACAAAGGGTCTGAATACTTATGTACATGTGTTTTTTATATACATGGGGGGGGGGGACAGTTTTTCTTTGTCATTATGGGGTATTGTGTGTAGATTGAGGGGGGGGATATTTAATCCATTTAAGAACAAGGCTGTAACGTAACAAACTGTGGAAAAAAATCAAGGGGTCTGAATACTTTCCGAATGCACTGTATAGTTTGTGGGTGTGCACACACGCTGACCTTCTCCTCCAATGGCAGCACTAGGATTCCTCCTACTTTGAGCAGGTTCTTCATGTAGTCTTCCTGTTCCCGCTGCACCCCAGCTCCACAATACACCCGGTCATACTGACCACTCTCTGGGGCTATCTCCAGACAGTTCCCTATCACGAAACAGGGCTCGCAGAACTCAAACCTACACACACATAGACAGAAACACACGTTTCCCCCATTCCAGTCTGATGTTTCTTGGATAACTTTAGCACTCCCGAAACAGTTTTCTTGACAATCTTATCAATGACACCTAACCCAGAATAAATGTGCCCTGTACACTGAAGACACAGACTTTGTGTGGTGAAACTCTGTGTGGTGAGTAGCCTACTCACAATAACTGTTATCTTACTAGCTTGTTACAGAGTAATTACATTTAACTGGTTGCGCCTGATGGCATTATACCAGAGTTATAGGAGCTTCTGCTCTGTTGACCTCCTTTCTCTTTCTACCACCTTCTCTTCAGCTCTCTCATCATGAAACCCTCCTACCTGTCGAAGCTGTCGCTGGTCTTGATGAAGAACTCCAGTTTCTGGTATGCATACTCAATGACATCTTGGTGCAGCTCCACACCATGGTTCACTCCAAATGGACCTACAGTAAGGATGAGAAACAAAGAAAGAGTCAGTCCATCAACAATGAGAGTCCATCAATAATTTACACTTCTCCATTTTCTTTCCCTTAACAGGGCACATCCACAGGCTTGTGTATAGCAGTGGAGAACACAAGTGGCTGAGAGTCTCAATGGCAAGAATTGTGCTCAGCCTCTCTTGCTCCATTGCAAAGCACTTTTCTAATTTAAGTCACCAAAGTTTTAAGAATATCTAGTGAATCTGGAGCAAGTCTATCCTTTTTCACACAGCCTAGATTTCACCTGGCCAGGTGAGGTTTGTGTTGTCCTGACTCACCCAGTATGAGTCCCACCATGGTGCTGAGGTAGCCCGTGCCACTGCCCAGGTTGAGGAAGGAAAGGCCAGGCTGGAGGTCCAGGGCCTCCATCACCTCTGAGTAGATGCAGGGGGCTGAGAGGTGGATGTTGCCGTGCCTCCAGGCCAGGTCCTTGTAGGCGCTGTCTCGGAACTCTTCCAGATAGTAGTCGGCCCGGTCGATGGCCCTGAAGGCCTGCTCCACTAGGTCCGAACGGATGTACTGGGCCTGCTTCAGGTTGTCAATCAACTCGTCATTGTCCTCCCCCGCACTCACTGCTCCTCCCATCTTCACGGTCTCAGAGAGAGGGAGGGAGAGAGAGAGAGAGATTAAACGGAATGCAAGCTTGAGAGATAAGGTTGGTTTAACTAGGATTGAGTCAGACAAAAGGTGTCAAATATTGATCAATTGATTCATCATCCCCCTTGTCTCCCCAATGATCCTTACCAGCTTATGTACATTCTGAAATGCTGACCTCAGGCTCCAGATAATAACTTTTTTATTGCTATATTTGGATTAACCACTGACTTATTTTCCATCTGCATTTAACAGAGCCAAGCAGTAGCTGGAGAAAATAATTAGTCTTTTAGGGTCCTGAAGGTGTGTGCAAAATACAGGCCTGTTTTATAACCACTATCTTCACGTCTTTCATTAAGTTCTTATATCATAAACAAGTCAAATAAGCCTATTCCCTGTGTTTTCACCAGTAGCCGGGCGGTGGCACTGCCACAGTACACGAGAATCCTAGTGACGGTGGTAGAGAGGCATATTTCGCACCAATCAACGGACACACAAAATACAGCTGCGCCACTGAATAACAAAAGAGTCTGTATTACATAAATATTCTCATTGCCACCAAAACTACTGCAACCAACATTTAGGTCATAATTTCATACGCATTCGTCATAGTGTTTTGTTATGCCTTATTTGAAATAGTTTGATAAGGCTTTGTTATCAACAACCAACCAAGACGTGCACAAACTGCAGCCGCAATGTGAGCTACATAAAAAAGTATCACCTTTGTCTCTGTTGATGTCGTCTATGAAGAGCTGCTATGCAGAGAAGAAAAATTATGGTCTGGTTGGAGCTAACAGAAATACGAAGCAGCTGTCTTTACCTTATGGAAGTGACGTTTAATCGACGCTGCTTTATAGTGTCAACTGTACTTCTCAAAATTATGTTGAAATCGTATATGTTGTTACCTTCTCGTTTCCCCCCATACACATTCAATAGATTTCACCACTATTATGGATGTAAACATTGACCAGCTGACAATAACGTCACACGCAGTAACACCCAAATGTGCGCTCAGCACCCCCGGTGGAGTAATATTGTAAGATCTGACAGGCGCCAGCAACACCTGGGCAGAGGAACGCGCCATTGTGTAAGAAAACTATTTTTTAATGTAACCTTTATTTAACTAGGCAAGTCAGTTATCTTCGATGGAATATTCGTCTTGCATCGGCCGAGATGTAAAGTGGCAATTTTAGTCCAATAGAAACTATGCTTTAAATGCGATTTCGTAATAACCATTTAAAGTTATTTTCCTTGTTTGACATGAAACAGAAAGCAGTATGTGGGTTGGATGTATGCCTATAATATTGCCACGTTCATGTTCTATTCGGTACTAGGAAACTCTGACATGTCCAACATGCTGATAGTAATTATAAGCGTGTCGCGTTCAACGAATCATCAATTCGGACATTTTCGAGTTTGTTAGTGCCGACCAGAATACGAACGCGGCAAAAGACAATTGTAAGCCTATATGGATACAGTGCCTGTCTATAGACAGTCTGCACCCCTGTCAAAATGTTAATATTTTGTTGCATTATAGCCTGGAATTAAAATGCATATAGTTGTTTTTCACATTTATCTACACATCCTACCCAACAACCACAGTGTCCACAGTGTCTCCCGACCCCTCTTGTCTCAGCCTCCAGTATTTATGCTGCAGTAGTTTATGTGTCGGGGGCTAGGTTCAGTCTGTTATATCTGGAGTATTTCTCCTGTCTTATCCGGTGTCCTGTGTGAATTTAAGTATGCTCTCTCTAATTCTCTCTTTCGTTCTCTCTCTCGGAGGACCTGAACCCTAGGACCATGCCTCAGGACGACCTGGCCTGATGACTCCTTGCTGTCCCCAGTCCACTTGGCCGTGCTGCTGCTCCAATTTCAACTGTTCAGCCTGCGGCTATGGAACCCTGACCTGTTCACCGGATGTGCTACCTGTCCCAAACCTGCTGGTTTCAACTCTCTGGAGACAGCAGGAGCGGTAGAGATACTCAGAATGATCGGCTATGAAAAGCCAACTGACATTTACTCCTGAGGTGCTGACCTGTTGCACCCTCGACAACCACTATGATTATTATTATTTGACCCTGCTGGTCATCTATGAACATTTGAACATCTTGGCCATGTTCTGTTATAATCTCCACCTGGCACAGCCAGAAGAGGACTGGCCACCTCTCATAGCCTGGTTCCTCTCTAGGTTTCTTCCTAGGTTCTGGCTTTTCAAGGGAGTTTTTCCTAGCCACTGTGCTTCTACACCTACATTGCTTGCTGTTTGGGGTTTTAGGCTGGATTTCTGTACAGCACTTTGAGACATCAGCTGATGTAAGAAGGGCTTTATAAATTGATTTGATTTGACCTTCTTAGTGAAAAAAACTGGACATTTGTAAATAAAAAAATAACAATAATAATAATATGTAAATAAAAAAAGTTTTATCTATAAAAATTTTAAAAAGAAATAGTTGTGTTGGATAACTGTTCCACTCTCCTTGTAATAGCAATCCTAAATTAGCTCAGGTGTAACCGATTACCTTCAAAATCACACCAAGTTAATTAATTGGCTTCCATCTGTGTTAAATTGTAGTGATTCACATGATTTCAGGATAAATTCAGCAGTTCCTGTAGGTGCCTCTGCTGGGTAGTGAATTGCAAAGCAAACATGAAACATCAAGGAGCTTTCAAAAGAACTCGGGGACAAAGTTGTGGAAAGGCACAGATTGGTATAAAAAAAGGCCTTGAATATCCCTTGGAGCACAGTCAAGACAATTATTAAGAAGTAGAATGTGTATGGCACTACCTAGACCAAGCCGTCCCTCCAAACTGGATGACCGAGCAAGTAGGAGACTGATCAGAGGGGCTACCAAGAGTCCAATGGCAACTTTCTTATTTTATGGTATTACAGCGGTCTGCAAATAAGCCAACGGCAACTTTGAAAGAGCTACAAGCTTTTATGGCTAAGACTAGTCAAAGTGTGCATGTGACAATATCCCAAAGCACTCCACAAATTTGGCATGTATGGTACAGTGGCAAGAAGGAAGCCATTACTCAAGAAAGCCCACCTTGAATCCTGTTTTTAAGTATGCAAAAAGATACTAATTCTGTATCCATGTGAAACAAGTTGTGGTCTGACAAAATTGAACTTCTTGGTCTAAATGCAAAGCATTACGTTTGGTCGCAAACCTAACACGGTACATCACCTAACGAATACCATCCTTACTGTGAAGCATGGTGGTGGCAGCATCATGTTATGGGGATGTTTCTCATCGTTAAGGTCTTATCCAGATAGAAGGGGAAAAGCCAGACATTTTGCTTGTTTGTAGGTGACCAAATACTTATTTTCCACCATAATTAGCAAATAAATTCATTAAAAATACTACAATGTGATTTTCTGGATTTTTTTCTAATTTTGTCTGTCATAGTTGAAGTGTACCTATGATGAAAATTACAGGCCTCTCTCATCTTTTTAAGTGGGAGAACTTGCACAATTGGTGGCTGACTAAATACTTTTTTGCCCCACTGTATATGTAGATCGATCGACCTCTCATGGAAATCAATTGCTATTTGCATGTGACATTGGTATGGAATGCACTGGAATATTTATCCACCGTTAACATTATGGCTGGTGGGACGCACTCTTTGATGGTAAACAAAACTAAGTGGTTTTAATTTCATTGAACAATTGCAGATATGCTTCATGATATTAGCATTTCCTGAACTGACCGACAGATGTCACCAGAGCTTAGCCATAGGTTATAAACCACCATGTAATATATGTCTGTTCTCCTTTAAAAAATATATATATTTGTTTTTTGTTGTTGTTATTTGTATATATATAATATACTATTTTTTTATAGCAGAAAAAATATTATACATACAAGTATACCAACAGACAATGATAACATATGCTACGGGTTACAACAAATTACAGATTATACAAAGACCTTAAAAGATGCACACATATTGATTGTTTTAACAGCTTTCTTATTAGAATAATGTAGAATGGTCTTAATGTACTGCTCAAATTCCTTACAGAAAACACAGAAGAGTGTTTTTTTAAATTGAATTTACATTTATGAATACGACATTTTGCCATTATCACAATTAGATTTGAGGTCAAATTGTTTTTCTTTATCCTTTTTATAGTTAAGGAAACCGAGCAGCACATTCACCCATAAAAAAACTAAAATCATCAAGAATGTTAACAATTATTAAGCTATTAATATCTTTCATTCATTTCTTTACATGTAGACAATGCCAAAATCAATGCAAAACTTTTTCTGGATTCTCAACACAAAAAGTATTGTTAATGTTAATGCATTTTGAGTTCCTTCATGATTCGCAGGATAATACTTATGGACCATTCTGAAAGAGACCTCTTTGACCTTGTTAACAAGCAGGTATTTGTGTGGTATTAACCAGACTTTTTTTCCCAACAGATATATATGTCTGTTCTCACCATTTCAATAGCTGCATTTCACAACCTGTGAAAACCTTTGGTGGTAAAAGGACTATCTTGCTCTAACTGTTGGTTTGAGTTATAGAGGGCTATCGGGGTGGTGTGTCCATTAAAACACAGATGGTGGTTTGCGGTTCAATGGGCTGTTGACCGGTTTATTACTTCAATTGAATTGAAGATGAGAGATTTAAGGATGTGATGGTTAACAAGGATATAAAAACATACATGAATAAACAAACAAATTTATCAAACACTAAATGTTCTCAATAAAATTATAGTTGAAATTAAGAAATAAGAACAAACTTACTTTGTCATAAACGCATCCAAAATACAGAATATTACAAGAGAAAGGTGTCTTGTAACAAAACACTGAAACTGAAATAGTACGGTCTGCCAAACTAATATTTCTTCTTCTTTGGGACTAGGTTGGTGGATCACATCCAATTTAAAGGTACATACACTGCCACCTACTATGCTAAAGTGAGGCCAGTCACGGCGTACCTACATTACATTATCTTAATTATTCCTGTTCCTAAAAATAAAATAAAATGCACCAACTAACCCTACACCTATATACACCACTATTACATAAAAATATAAATCACCACCACATTAACTCTTCTCCAGTAAAATATCATTGAACCAGGTACTTCTCTGCAGTTGCCATCTACACTCAATAAAACCCCACTACCCCGTTCCACTACTTTGATCATATCTGACCCTGCCAACAGCCTGGGAGGATGGGACACAAATAACTGATGATTGGCTGAGAGAAATTGATGATAAAAACATTGTGGAGACTGTTTTGTTAAACTTCAGTGTGACATTATCGATCATAGTCTTCTGCTGGAAAAACATATGCTTTATGGCTTTACACAATCTGCTACATTGTGGATAAAGATTTACATGTCTAACAGAACACAGAGGGTGTTCTTTAATGGAAGCCTCAAAATAATCCAGGTAGAATCAGGAATTCCCCAGGGCAGCTGTCTAGGCCCCTTACTTTTTTCAATCTTTACTAATGACCTGCCACTTGCTCTGAGTAAAGCCCGTGCGTCTATGTATACGGTTGACTCAACACTATACACGTCAGCTACTACAGTGACTGCAACACTTAAAGAGCTGCATTTCGTTTCAGAATGGGTGGCAAGGAATGTTAGTCCTAAATGTTTCTAAAACTAAAAACATTCACTAAACCCAAAACCTCAGCTAAATCTTGTAATTTATAATGTGTAAATAGAGCAAGATGAGGTGACTAAACTTCTTGGAGTAACCCTGGATTGTAAACTGTCATGGTCAAAACATATTGATACAACAGTAGCTAAGATGGGGAGAAGTCTGTCCATAATAAAGTTCTGCTCTGCCTTTTTAACATCACTATCAACAAGGCCGGTCCTACAGGGCCTAGTTTTATTGCACCTGGACTACTGTTCAGTCATGGTCAGGTGCCACAAAAAGGGACTTAGGAAAATTGCAATTGGCTGAGAACAGGGCAGCAAAAGCTGGTCCTTGGATGTGCACAGAGAGCAAATATTAATAATATGCATGTCAATCTCTCCTGGCTCAAAGTGGAGGAGAGATTGACTTCATCACTACTTATATTTATGAGAGGAATTGATATGTTGAATGCACCGAGCTGTCTGTTTGAACTACTGGCGCACAGCTTGGACACCCATGCATACTCCACAAGACATGCCACCAGAGGTCTCTTCACAATCCCCAAATACAGAACAGACTATGGGAGGCGCACAGTACTACATAGACTACTACATGGAACTCTATTCCACATCAAGTAACTGATGCAAGCAGTAAAATTAGATTTAAAAACATAAAAATACACCTTATGGAACAGTGGGGACTGTGAAGCAACACAAACATAGGCACAGACACATGCATACACACACACGTATACATGGATCTTGTATTGTAGATATGTGGTAGTGGTGGAGTGGGGGGCCTGAGGGCCTGAGGGCACACAGTGTGTTGTGAATGTATTGTAATGTTTTTCAAATTGAATAAACTGCCTTAATTTTGCTGGACCCCAGGAAGGGTAGCTGCTACCTTGGAAGCAGCTAATGAGGATTCATAATGAATAAAAATACAAATACACCACGCCTCAACTCACCCTGTAACGCAGGGGTGTGCAACTCTAGTCCTCGAGGGCCTGATTGGTGGCACACTTTTTCTCCATCCCTGTGAAACACAGCTAATTAATCAAATTGCATTCTAAACTGAAGATCATGATTAGGTGATTATTGGAGTCAGGTGTGTTAGCTGGAGCTGGGGCAAAACTGTGACACCAATCAGGCCCTCGAGGACTGGAATGCCCACCCCTGCTGTAACGCTTCTGAAGTTAAATCTCATCTACCCAAATACTTCTCTGCAGCTGCCACCACAACATCTATTTTCTGTGATTTACTTTCCATTTCTGCGGTACAGTTGATAACCATTACTATGAACTCTAAGATTCCAACCTTACTGAAAAATAACTCACACGTTACTCTATCCCTCTGTACTGGCTCAAATCTACTTCTCACTGGGATCCTCTCAGGATCCCTCACCTTTGACCCATCCTCCTCCATTTTCTTCACTGCCTCAGCATATGACACCCTCTGAGTTGTCAGCTCCACACAGGTTGAATCATGGCCCTCCATTCCTTCCATTACCCCCTAATCAGTTGCCAAAGACTCCCTCTGTAGCACCACTGGAGTAACTATCAGAGTTGAGAAAAACACTGTGACTCCGCTGCCAGACGCCACTCACTTCAATACCTGGAATGAACTGATTGAAGCCATTTACCAGTCCATCAACTAAACTCCCCCTCAAAACTCTGGTTCTACAGCTATTGACAGTTCTCAATGTGAGATCCTGCTCCTCCAGCACTCCCAGAGAAATTGCTTCCCAGAAGACCTCCATATACTGGAAAGTGGTAAAGTAGTCCCTTTGAAAAGCCGCCTCCAAAACCTCTCTTCTGAATTGGACAAGTCTACAGGTCTCATTCGAGTTGGGAGCATTCTCCGGAGAGCTGAGACTCTGGAACCAGAACCGGTGCACCCAGCAGTGCTGGATCCGAAGAACGCTATCACTCGCCTCATCAAACACTATGACAAGCTTTCCCATCCTGGTGCCGATAGGTTGTTTGCTGATATCCACTGCCATGTCTAGGTTCTGAAGGGACATCAACAAAATATCTGTAGCCATAAACAATATTCATACACTTTCACAATAATTACGCATAATTATAATTAATCATGAAATATTCCATGATGCTTAGTTATGTTAGCACAGGTTTTCCTTTATTTCAAAATCAACATATGGGCAAAGACTAATCCATACACAGCCATCATCACTAACACGTGACATAGACAATACAAAATAAATATACATCAACATCTCCATTCACTTTGTTCTTCATTATCAAATAAATATTAAATACGTTCATCATATTTTTCCTAGTTCATTGCAAAGGTGTCTCAAAATACTTTATGGAAATAAAAGAAATTATATAAACAAAAATCTAACTCTTTTAAAAAATTATCAAAACTTGTCGGTTACAAAATATTTGCACTTAAAAAAGATCCCAGTATTTCAAATAAATAAGATATATAAAACAATTTATAGTTGATATTTTAAAATATTTCCTCTTTTTCAACAATGCAGAGGATAAACAAGTCCTCTCAGTTGCTGTTTAAAAATGTCTTCAGTGTAATTTTTTTTGTAAAAATAAATAAGTCAATAAATAAATGCTGAATAAATAAGCAAAATTAACACAACATGAATAAATAATATATTAAACAGACTCAAATTCATACACAACAATAATAATGAAACCACAAACTATTCCTGGAAGTGCAATATCTATGCCCATAAATACTATCAACATTACTCAATAGGGTTGGAACACAAGTACACTATTTTGGAGCGTATGTTATGATGGGGTATTGGAGTCAGTATACTGCATTCTTAGTCTGTTCTGTACAATTAAAGTGGATGTCTTTTTTTATTATACCCCTCGTAAGTTTCCCAAACACCCACACCAACACAGTTTACTTCAATGTGCACAAAAAACACTTGTGTGTCCATTGATCCTGTTAACCTTCATGCAAACAGGGAGGGGAGCAACATGAAATGGACAACATATTTTCTCCAAAACAAATAAGAGAAAAACCAAGTATATATTCCAAAAGCAAGGGATGATTATTTATGGTTGTTGGGTTTTGTATGCCCAGACACCATGTCACCTTGCCTCTACCCTCTTCTACCTCCCTTTCGTATGTTCCATTATGTCTCACCACACTTTTAGAGACTACACTTCGATGCCTTTTACTGCTTGGTTGATGGACTCCAACAGAGCGCGGTTCTCCGGGTTTTGGTAGCAATCTTTATTGGAGAACATATGGGTCAAGGTGTCCACGTAATTATCGAAGTTCTGGTCCGACATAGGCTCCTGCTGAAGTAAACACAAGTAACGCTTTAAAGACAAGTTGTATGCGTTAATTTGTAAGCGAGTGCCGTTGCATTTGTGGAGAGTATGTGGGTGTGCGTGAGTGCATGCATGCTCTGAGTGATCCATCCCTATGTGTAACTCACCATGTGTGGCAGCCGGATGTTGGACAGGCTGCGGATCAGAGCTTGGCTCAGGCCAGACAGCTCCATGTACAGGGCATCATTCCTCTCCTCGATCTGCTTGTTTTCCTCCTCCATACTCTTCAGGTTCTTCTCCATGGATGAGATCTGGAGCAGAGAACCACCAATCAATCAACCACAGTTCTTCAGTCAGCCACAAACCAGTCACAAACCAGTCAGAAACACTTTTTATACCATCTGTTTTTGATTTTGAATTGAATTAGGAATGTATGGTCGGGACAGTATTTAGTGGGTATTGTTAACAAGTGTCAGACTCACCTGTGTGTGCAGGTTCATCATATCATCCTCCATCTCTGAGTTGGACTCACTCAGTTCCCCGATCTCTTTGTTCAGCTGCTTGATATCTTCATCATTATCCAGAACTGGGGAAATTAAGCAACCAGTAACAACCAATAAAACAACTAGAAACAGTCAAACATAATTGATTTTTTTTATATTATATATATTAAGATCATCCCGTTTTACTGATGTATTGTTGACTTGACCCACTCATAATATTGGGACAAATCCTAACTTCCACTGAAATCAATGCATGACTAAGTGAAAATTTGAGTTAAGTGGAAATGACGATTTTCCCTGTTATGCAGAAACTATCAGATGAAACATTTAAGGTACTGTATATCCCCAGACTTACCATCACTGGCCTTGAACTTTGCTGTAATGTACTCGTCTCCAGGGAACCTGGTTCTCTTCTTATTAGCGGAGGCTCTGGGACAACCAGAGAGACTAGGAGCAACAGAAGAGGAAAAGAGAGATGAGGCTAGTGATGGAGCACTGCTGGAATAGGGCCAGTTAGTTCAGTTCATTTTAATATGCCAATCAGTTTTTTGTCCAATATGTTTTGCTGTGCTTTCAAAACCTGACTAGATGTAAAAATCTATCGAATGAAATGAAATCATAAAATAAACAAACTCAATAATAACCTATAATAGGTTAATTATATTTCAGGTTTAGGCCCAGCTTTGTGTAAAGTGTTTGCACGAACCCCGCCAAAAAACAATTGAATTTGATTGAGTGTAATACCTGCGGTGTGTGAGGAAGCTGCCGTTGGCGTGTCCTGATCCATCACAGCCGGGGGTGGGACAGGTGGGGCCCTCCGTCTTGAAGGCCTTCCAGGAGAAAGGAGAACCGTTGAGGAGCCCCTCCTTCTGACGCCGCGCTGCCAGCGGGCACCCATAGGCACTACGGTGGGTGGCATACTTCCCACTGATGTGGCCCAGGCTGTCACAGCCGGGCACCGGGCATCGACTAATGGAGGGGGGAAAGCCAGGGACGACAGGGAATGAGAGGGAAAGATAGAAAGAGAGAGACAGAGGAAAGCAATCAGTAATAGTTTGAAAACTCGAGGCCCGAATAAAGGGTGGTCTGTTGTGTGGATGGTAAAGAAAAGGAATGGTTTGTCGTGGACCAACCTTAAAAGCTCAGGGTCTTCCTTGTCATCCTTGGTGGGTGTTGTCTTGACGGCACCTTTCTTAGCACGGGGGCATCCAGACAAACTGACAGAGACATAGAGAGAAATTTGAATAAAGTCCTTTTTTAGATTATCCTCCAGTTGGATTTTCTAGGATGACTTTTTTTTAAACAAAAGCAATAAATGATCTGTGCATACCTTCTATGGGAGGCGTAGTTTCCAGTGATGTGACCTGATCCATCGCATTCAGGGGTCGGACACCTGGGAGTCAACCAGAGAGAAGTCAGGTCAGCATAGCACTTCATGAGATATTCATATTTGTTGCAAATGTAGAGATGATATGAAAGCGCTTTGTCATAAAAGTAGCTAACACTTTCTCTATGGGATAGAATTTGTTTGATACAGATCGCAGCAGAAGGAAAACACATCCCCGCACATTGTAATGACAATACAAAGGGTTCAGTCATGTCAGTATAAAGTAGGGTTAGAACAGGGATAGGAAACTCTGGTCAAGGAGGTCCGCAGTGTGTGAAGGTTTTTATTCCAGCCCAGCACTAACACACCTAATTAAAATCCTTGATGTCAGACAACAATTAAGTTTTTAGGTGTGTTGGAGCTGAACTGGAACCATTGCCTGCACACATGCCTGGGTCAGAAAGAAGGAAGGAAGGGGTAATACAAGCACAGACATACTTCAGTTCAGCAGAGTGGGCAGCCATGAGGGTCCGAAGAGACTTATCAGCAAGAGGACAGCCTGACAGACTAGAAGATATGGAAAATATATATATAGACAGAGTATATTGTGTAGTCATTTAATTAATGAGGGCAGAATAAAGGAAAGATCTCGATCACAATCATAACAATGAATATTGTTTACAGGACTCATAGTAGCACATGATAAGAGCAATAGAGAATAGTAATTATTGAAAGTTCACGATTTTTTTATACAGATGTGTAGATTAGTTGACATTCAGTGTCAGTGCCTAAAAAACACTATGAATGCAGCTGTAAGACGTACAATGTGAATCAGCGCTACCGACTGCATTGGTTGTAATGCAGGGGAGTAGGGCTGTGTCATACCTCCGATGTGAAGCGTAGTTCCCAGTGATGTGCCCACTGCCATCACAACCTGGGGTGGGACATCTGGAGATAATTGGGAATGATTAGAAATTCATTAATGAATTCGTTCAAAAACATGAGGTTGGATGGCAGTACTACTTTGAACTGAATTCTATATACTGGCGATGTGTCAGCCTTGATATTAGAGTACTAGGTAGAGAGACATAGATCATTCAAATGTAGGTTATTTTTTTACTTATAACGTTGTTATGAATGCTGGATTGAAGTTATTTTAGAGTATTCTTACAGTAGAACCTCTTTTTTGCAGTCTTTGGGTGAGAACTGGACCTTGAAGCTGGACGTGGTGACCTCGCCTGGGTACTTCCTGTCCTCCATGCTCTCCTGGGTGATGTCATCATCTTCTGCGTCAGAGGAGGTGTAGGAGTGGGCCACATAGTCCATCTGGCAGAAGGTCAAACAAACACAGGTAAGGATGGAGATTATAGTTTATCATTTAATCCACCCTTTATTCAAACCAGGATGTCCCATGAAGGAAAAAAAGCTATTTTACAAAGATGACAGCTCCAGTATAAAACAAATCATGCAATCAGAACATATAGTACATGTAGACAATGCCAAAATCAATGCAAAACTTTTTCTGGATTCTCAAGACAAAAAGTATTGTTAATGTTAATGCATTTTGAGTTCCTTCATGATTCGCAGGATAATACTTATGGACCATTCTGAAAGAGACCTCTTTGACCTTGTTAACAAGCAGGTATTTGTGTGGTAATAACCAGACTTTTTTCCCAACAGATATATATGTCTGTTCTCACCATTTCAATAGCTGCATTTCACAACCTGTGAAAACGTTTGGTGGTAAAAGGACTATCTTGCTGTAACTGTTGGTTTGAGTTATAGAGGGCTATCGGGGTGGTGTGTCCATTAAAACACAGATGGTGGTTTGCGGTTCAATGGGCTGTTGCCCGGTTTATTACTTCAATTGAATTGAAGATGAGAGATTCACAAAAAAATACAGTTTTATATCTTTATGTTTGAAGCCTGAAATGTGGCAAAAGATCGCAAAGTTCAAGGGGGCCGAATACTTTCGCAAGGCACTGTAATCACACAAGTCTCACCTTGCCATATTTCCAATTCTCGTGTATCACTGGAAGCTGAGGCTAGAACACACACTAACCTCTCTCAAGGCTATTACATGATTATAATTCCAATGGTTTGGTGTTAGTCGCAGTTACCTCATCCTGCTCCTCCTTCTCTTTGGGACAGTTTGGCTTAGTGAAGTCCAGAGGCCCCTCCAACTCCTCCTGTAGGTGGCCTTGGGACGAGGGAACATCTCCCGGGGGCTGCGAGGAGGAGGAAGAGCAAGGGTCTGGTGATTGCATCCCTTCCATCTTGATGGGCTTTTTCATGCTCAGGTCCAGTGTCCCATTCTCATCCACTTCAATATCTATGTCCTGAAGGTACAAGGACTATGTTAGTGTGTGTGTGTGTGTGTGTGTGTGTGTGTGTGTGTGTGTGTGTGTGTGTGTGTGTGTGTGTGTGTGTGTGTGTGTGTGTGTGTGTGTGTGTGTGTGTGTGTGTGTGTGTGTGTGTGTGTGTGTGTGTGTGTGTGTGTGTGTGTGTGTGTGTGTGTGTGTGTGTGTGTGTGTGCGTGTGTGTGCGTGTGTGGGTAGTAATGCAGTGTGTCTAATAAATAATTTCAAGAGGGAAGAATATATTCTTTATAAAGTCAACCACAAACAGGCTAGGCTGGGCTGAGCTGGGTAGCTGAGAGGCCTACCTTGTCAGCTGGGTCCTGCTGTTTGGTGCGAAGGTTCTCTGGACTCTCCCAGCAGCGTGTGGACAGGTTCAGAATGGCAGTGGCAGCCATGTGAGCAGCCTCGGCATCATGGGTGTAATCATAGCCACTGGAGGACGAGGAGGAGCTGCTCTTTGCATATCCTCCCGAGAAGCTATGGCCCGGGGACGTGGCCTTAGGGAATGGTTTAGCTGTAGAGGAGAGAGGGTGGGTGTGTGCAAATTAGAATTTACCTTCACAGTATAACATGCACCAAGCCGCCATTACAGTTCTCCTATAACCAGCAGGGTCGTGATCCTGGACTACCAACCAATTTCTCTCATGAATACTGATGTGAAATGAAAAAGTTATGTTTTGTTAGTTAAAGGGACAGTTCACCCAAATTACAAAATTACATTAATTTCCTTACCCTGTAACCAATCTATGGGCAAGGTAAGACAGCAATAAATTCCATAGTTTAGTTTCCCTGGTATGCTAACATTTAAGGAAGTCATGAGACTTATGTTTGCATTTTTCATGCATCATGTTCAACTCATCTATAAGTTACTTTGTTGAGCTTCAAAATCAATTGGGGGAGATACTTTACACCCAAACAGCTACAGACCTATATCTATCCTACCCTGCCTTTCTAAGATCTTCAAACAGATTACCAAACATTTTGAATCCCACCGTACCTTCTCCGCTATGCAATCTGGTTTCAGAGCTGGTCATGGGAGCACCTCAGCCATGCTCAAGGTCCTAAACGATATCATAACCGCCATCGATAAGAGACATTACTGTGCAGCCGTATTCATTGACCTGGATAAAGCTTTCGACTCTGTCGATTACAACATTCTTATTGGCAGATACAACAGCCTTGGATTCTCAAATGATTGCCTCGCCTGGTTCACCAACTACTTCTCTGATAGAGTTCAGTGTGTCAAATCGGAGGGCCTGTTCTCCGGACCTCTGACAGTCTCTATGGGGGTGCCACAGGGTTCAATTCTCGGTCCGACTCTCTTCTCTGTATACACCAATGATGTCGCTCTTGCTGCTGGTGATTCTCTGATCCATCTCTACGCAGACGACACCATTCTGTATACATCTGGCCCTTCTTTGGACACTGTGTTAACTAACCTCCAGACGAGCTTCAATGCCATACAACACTCCTTCCGTGGCCTCCAACTGCTCTTAAATGCAAGTTAAACTAAATCATGCTCTTCAACCGATTGCTGCCCGCACCCGCCCGCCCATCCAGCATCACTACTCTGGACGGTTCTGACATAGAATATGTGGACAACTACAAATACCTAGGTGTCTGGTTAAACTGTAAACTCTCCTTCCAGACTCACATTAAACATCTCCAATCCAAAACTAAATCTAGAATCGGCTTCCTATTTCGCAGCAAAGCCTCCTTCACTCACGCTGCCAAACATACCCTTGTAAAAAGGACCATCCTACCGATCCTTGACTTCGGCGATGTCATTTACAAAATAGCCTCCAACACTCTACTCAGCAAATATCACAGTGCCATCCGTTTTGTCACCAAGGCCCCATATACTACCCACCACTGCGAGCTGTACGCTCTCGTTGGCTGGCCCTCACTTCATACTCGTCGCCAAACCCACTGGCTCCAGGTCATCTACAAGTCTTTGCTAGGTAAAACCCCGCCTTATCTCAGCACACTGGTCACCATAGCAGCACCCACTCGTAGCACGCGCTCCAGCAGGTATATCTCACTGGTCAACCCCAAAGCCTATTCCTCTTTGGCCGCCTCTCCTTCCAGTTCTCTGCTGCCAATGACTCTTATCTCCCTCACTAGCTTTAAGCACCAGCTGTCAGAGCAGCTCACAGATCACTGCACCTGTACATAGCCCATCTGTAAATAGCCCATCCAACTACCTCATCCCCATACTGTATTTATTTATTTATCTTGCTCCTTTGCACCCCAGTATCTCTACTTGCACATTCATCTTCTGCACATTCTACCATTCCAGTGTTTAATTGCTCTATTTTAATCACTTCGCCACCATGGCCTATGTATTGCCTTACCTCCCTTATCCTACCTCATTTGCACATGCTGCATATAGACTTTTAATAATAAAACAAATAAAACAAATAAAATAAAATAAATGCTAATATCGGTCTCATGACTTGACTAAGAATGTGGAAACAGTGCCAGGGAAACAAACCAGAGTATGAATTGCTGTGATACCTTGTCCATAGAATGCTTACAGAGTAGAAAAAACTATGTCATTTTGGTTTCCAACAGAAATTCAACAAATGCCAAGATCATCTTACATTTGAAGGCTTTGGGTGAGGTTTGACTGGTGGCGGGTATCTTTGGAACCAGCAAAGGCTTCCCAAACACCTGGACGTCAAAGCTTGCATAGTCGAAGGAGACCTTGGAATATTTCTCCAGCTCTTTGGCCAGGTTGGCACGGGGTGTGGCAGGCACCATGTTGGGTCTGTAGCCAAACTGAGGGATCTCCAGCTGCTTCACAAAACACATAGGTCTGTAGGGGAGAGAGAGAGAGAGAGAGAGAGAGAGAGAGAGAGAGAGAGAGAGAGAGAGAGAGAGAGAGAGTGAGAGAGAAAGAGAGAGAGAGAGAGAAGGTGAAAGGTAAGAGACAGAGGTGGTAAAACAGTCAGAACATTTTCTATAAGATAAGGGGTAAAAGATTAGTAAAATGCATCAGATGGACAGCTATTGTCGTAAGTGGAGATATGGAGAAAGGGAGGACCAGAGAGGGCTCACCTGAGAACTCTGTCTGAATGGGGGCTCCCAGTTGGGGGCTCGCTGACTGAAGGCTGGGGGTGACTGGGGGTGACATGGCCCCCCTTGGAGAGTTTCTCTGCAGCTGCTATGGGACAACCGGAAAGACTGAGAGGGACAAAGAGAGATAGTGAAAATGTATACCGGAAATAGAAGGTCAATGTCAGGTTGTAATTGTTGGACAGTATAATACCTGCGGTGTGTGTTGCGATTGCTGTTTACGTGACCCTGGCCGATGCATCCTGGAGTTGGACACTTCAGCACGTTCTCATGCATGGCCAGTACTAGGGAGAGATAGACAGAGAGATGTAAGAATGTGTGTCAATTGTCCAAAGGAGTATGTGTAATGTTTCGCTGTTAGAACTTTGGTATTAGAGTGTTAGTGCTCTGCTAGTACTCACTCTCAGGTGGGATCCTATCTTTGTGAGGGCACCCAGAGAGGCTGCGGTGGTGGGGGTACAGCCCAGTCACATGGCCCGTCCCATCACACCCAGGGGTAGGACATTTCACCTCCTTCTTTTCTGGATAGGAAGGGGAGAGATGTTGAGTGAGCAAAATCCCTAACAATTGGAACATGATTCTGATTCTATGGCGGGTTAAAAGATATCCTGATAAAGCATAAACTGTCCTACCTTTGCTGTGGTGTCCTCTATGTCGCATGGCTTGGTCCATGGCTTTGCTGGCCCTGTCGCCGGGGCTGTGGTAGTGCTGGTGCTCTGGAGACTGTTGGTCGACGTGCGGCCCTCTCACCTGCTCGGCCTTCAGGGCGATGGCTTGCTCCAGCAGTCCCAAGTTCCCTCGGGTCATATCCCAGGTCTCTGAGTCATCTGTCACACCCGAACCCTGTGAGAGACATTCATCTTCCTCCTCCTCTTCCTCCTCCTCTTCCTCAGATCGTATCTCAATGACCACTGTGGTAGGTGGGGCTTTGTGAGAGTCGTGGTCCTCTTCTTCCACCTCCCCTGCTTCTGTTTCCTCCTCTTCTTCCTCATCCTCTTCTTCCTCCTCCTCTTCCTCCTCTTCAGTCAACGGGGAACCAATCTTTACCTCCCCCGCTGCCACTTCTACATCCTCACATTCCTGAGCAGGAGTACTAGGGGCAAGAGGGATGGCAGGCTCCATGTAGACCACCTCATCCTCCTCTTCCTCCTTTTCTTCCTCTGACTCCTCTTCCTCCTCTTCCACCTCCTCCTTCTCTTCCTCCTCCTCCTCCTTTTCCTTTCCCTTCTTCTCTTCTTCCTCATCTCCCTCCTCTTTTGCCGGATGCCTGCTATAGTCGCCACTGGAATACTGGTGATCTGAGATCTCCTGACTCACAAATTGCCTCTTCTCCTCTTTCTCTTCCTCCCCTCCTCCCTCCTCCTCCTCCTCTCCTACCTCCTCCTTTTGCTTCTCCTCACTCTCTGCTCTCCCTGTTTCATTGTCGCCTTTGGGATGCTCTATTGTTCTGTGTACATCAACGGTATCCTCATCTTCCTCATCCTCCTCCTCAGCGGCCTGTATCTCTGCCACTACTTGCTCCTCCTCTTTGTGTCTGTCTGCCTCTGCCTCTGCTTCTGCCTCTGTGGTAGCTTGCTGTTGGTTTGTGGTGGCTGTGTCCTTCTGCGAAGTCCCTGCTTCCGGTGCAGCTATGGTGTCGGACTCGACAGACGTCTCTTTTTCGGTGTCTTCAGGTATCACCTGTGAGCAATCGGCTGTGTACAGTGCAGAGTTGAAAGGTTATTGCTAAATAATGAGCTCTCTCTGTATTTGTCTTTCCATCAATACTTACTTTAGTATCATTATCAATCTGCAATAGCCAATAGCAATCCATGATAAATGTGATATATTCCTTGGATTCTGGTCTTCTCTTGACTCACCTTTCATGGACATGGCTGGGTTTGGCATTTTGCTATTTTCCTTCTCTTTCTGCTCCTCCTCCTCTGACTCCTCCCCCTCCTTATGCTCTGCCTCACTGGCGGCGTCACTGTCTGCTGTGTTGAAGCCCTCGTCCATGGCCAACTTCAGTTGCACGGTCTTTTTCTTGGGGGCGGGTTGATTCTCTTCTGCCTCCGCCTCCACAAGTTTCCTCTTCTTCACTATTGGGCATCCAAGAATGCTATGGGTGCAAGGTGAGGAGATGGATGTTAAAGTCTTACTCCAGTCTCCTTTTCATCTCATTTAACACCTGATTTACTTAACAAAAGGCACATCTCAATAGATGGTCCAGGTATCCTCATGGCATGGCGCAAGTGGGGGGAGGAGCCTTTCCTCTTTGGTTCTCTACTGTTCCTTGAGCAAGGAGGGTGGCCGATGACATCACAAAGTCACCATCAGACCAATGCCCTACTCCTTGAAGTTTGCAGTTGTCTAAAAAACACTATTTTGCTCAAAACATATTTTTTTACCCTTTAGTGTATGTACTGTTTTTATACATGGGATATTGTTTTTCAACAGGTAAAGTTAAAAAATCACTGGAGAACTGGAGAACGAATTACCCTTAATACCACTAAATGTGGTATTTTTAATGGAGCTTTTTCTCAATTTAATAGTATTTGTATTTAAAAAACGGTGTTAGCAGAGGAACTTGAGAGCTAAGAGTTGGTGGTGGTTAGTCTAGTTAGTATATCATACCTTCTGTGTCGTGAATATCTCCCAATGACATGGCCTGAACCATCGCACCCGGGGGTGGGGCAGCTACTTAGTGATACAAACAGAAAACAAACATTTGTTTTATTCATTTTGCACAATGAATATGTTCAAACTTTGTATGTGCTTTTCAGTTCATCACCAGCCTAGTTTATTTGCTCTGAATCTCTGCATGCTCTGGTTTTAGTGCACCCAACCAGTCTAAAGCCATATTGTATTTTTCAGGACTACCTGTATACAGTAATAAGACAACTGTGTGGCTGGATTCAATACAGTAGCAGAAAAAAACCTATTCTCTCACCTTAACTCTGCTCCCACGAGTTCAACGGGTACTGGGGAATAAAAAGACAGAGAGAGAACAACATAAAACACACACTTATCCTAAATACACGACAAAGGAAGCCGTTTCAATTAGTGTGTGTGAATGTGTGGCTGCGTGCGGTGGCTGCGTGCGTGCCTACTGTACGTGCATGTGTGTTTGGCCCCAGCTCACCTCTGATGCCTTTTGAGCGGGTCCGGGTTCTCGTTTCTGCTGTGTCCTGACTCATCTGAAACACACAGTGTCATGACACTGCACTTACTATCTGTCTCTCTTTCTCTTTTTCACACACCCACACACACACACGCACACGCACACGCACACACACACACACACACACACACACACACACACACACACACACACACAAACACACACACACACACAAACACACACACAGACACAGCTTCTCACTTTGATTCGAAGGCTCCTCTTGGTCTCACAGAATCTGCTTATTCTGTCTCCTCGCGTCCACCTCTGGTTCAGCAGCTGCCCTCTGAACTCATGTTCTATTGGTGAGGAGAGACATAGGACACACAGTCAAGGTTATACAACAACAGCATACAGCATACATCAGGGTTGGGCAAACCTTTTGGCTTGAGAGGCCCATCGGGATTTCAAAATTCAATGATGGGCCGCAGAGAGGCCTAGATATTGGAACATTGCTGTGGGGAGTTGTTTCCATTCAGCCACAAAAGCATTAGTGAGGTCGGGCACTGATGTTGGGCGATTAGGCCTGGCTTGCAGTCGGTGTTCCAATTCATTCCAAAGGTGTTCAATGGGGTTGAGGTCAGGGCTGTGTGCAGGCCAGTCAAGTTCTTCCACACCGATCTCGACAAACCATTTCTGTATTGACCTCACTTTGTGCATGGGGACATTGTCATGCTGAAACAGGAAGGGGCCTTCCCCAAACTGTTGTCACAAAGTTGGAAGCATAGAATTGTCTAGAATGACATTATATGGTGTAGCATTAAGATTTCCCTTTCTTGGAACTAAGTGGCCTAGCCTGAACTATGAAAAAAAGCCCCAGACGATTATTCCTCTTCCACCAAACTTTACAGTTGGCACTAGGCATTTGGGCAGGTAGAGTTCTCTCCACCAAACCAAGATTTGTCCACTGGACAGCCAGAAGGTGAAGCATGATTAATCACTCCAGAGAATGCGTTTCCACTGCTCCAGAGTCCAATGGCGGCAAGCTTTACCGCACTCCAGCCGATGATTCGCATTGAGCATAGTGATCTTAGGCTTGTGTGCGGCTGCTCGGCCATGGAAACCCATTTCATGAAGCTCCTGACAAACAATTATTGTGCTGACGTTGCTTCCAGAGGAAGTTTGGAACAAGATAGTGAGTGTTGCAACAGAGGACAAGAGGATTTTAAGCGCTTCACGCTGCAGCGCTTGGTGGTCCCATTCAGTGAGCTTGTGTGGCCTACCACTTCGTGGCTGAGCCGCTGTTGCTCCTAGATGTTTCCACTTCACAATAACAGTACTTATAGTTGACCGGGGCAGCTATAGCAGGGCAGATATTTGATGAACTGACTTGTTAGAAAGGTGGCATCCTATGACAATGCCACATTGAAAGTCACTGAGCTCCTCAGTAAGGCCATTCTACTGCCAGTGTTTGTCTATGGAGATTGCATGGCTGTGTGCTAGATTTTATACACCTGTCAGCCACCGGTGTGGCTGAAATAGAAGAATCCACTAATTTGAAGGGGTATCCACATACTTTTGTATATATTGTGTACATACTTAGACAGGCCTATACTGGTAACTTCCTAACCTAACTTTCCTTTCTAACCTATTAGGGATACTGTATGACATGCTTTATTTTTCTGTGTATGGCAATTTCATTCCATGACATAATGTAATATTAATTGTTGGTGTTCTTATTCATTGTTCTTATTATTTGTGTACAAAATGTTCTAAAAAGATTAAACACAAAACGATCCTTGAAGGGCACGCCTAGAAAATCATCACATGTTCAATCTGGACAGAGCTACAGGTAAAAACGGTGGATGGTTGATAACAGGGTGATAAATAACCATGACTGTTATTGCAAACACAACAAACTCCCCATACACAATAGGGCTGTGTGGTTGGGATTCTCCCAGAGAAATATAAGATAACAATACAGTAGGCCGAAAAGTACACAAGGCCTGCCCATGTGCTATGTTCCAAGATCATGTTGCGTTAAACATGCAGCAATGTGCAAAAAAATATGTATCATACAGCATTTTAGGCATACCTATGATTAGGCCTACTTGGCCTATAAAGTTTGACGTTATAACCAGTGGTGATTATATTGTTTGAGGAATAGCCTTTAATGAACCAGACAGTTAATCAGTATATACTAAAATATTAAACTGCATTTACAACAGAAATGCAACTAGCCTACCCAAAGCCACCTCCTCGACCATGTTAGCCTATTTTTCATCTCTCTTGCACATCATGTAATTAGACCTAAAGGCCTAGAGTAGGACACATTTGAATACATTTAAATTATTTATGAATATGTGTTTAAAGAGAAAGAAAATGGCTTCGTGGCTTTGTTTATCGGCCTTGCACAAAAACACCACGGTGCTGTCCATGGTGCTGCTAACACGACCTCACACACTCCGCTATGACACAACGTTAATCGGTCTTGCTTTAGTGAGAGAGAGCCTTCAAATATCAAGTTTGGGTGTGTTTTTCTAGTGCTTTTATAATAATAAGGTCGTTGTAATGGCACTCTTAGCGCACATAGCCCCGGGAGATGGTGACATTTGAGGGGCACATGATCATCGGCTCTCGGATATGTAGCTCCACCTCCCCCAGTTTCCTACTGACACATTTTACAGTCATTGACTACAAACACGACCCCCTGCGAGCCGAGTAGGAAAGCACAGGCAAATAGCACAGGCAAAGCAGCAGTAGGCCCATTGCAAAGCCACTTTGTAACCAAATAACATGCCGGTTTAGGCCTTGATCATCGATTGAACATCCACACACACAGAAATATAAAGACAAAAAACATACACGAGATAAGAACAAGAAAAGTAGGCTTCATTGCACGTATAAAGGCATATGCTTCTCCGGATTGCAAAAACACAAAATGACTTTCACAATAGAACCCTAAACCGAAACAAATATGCCTAGTGGTTCAAATATTATTTTATATTATCACCCCGGTAGTCTACTTTTCTATAGGCTCTTCGTAATGGAAAGAAAGGATAAACCATAAAATACAATTACATGGCTATGTACAATGCCACACAATAGGCCTGCAGCTTTCAAACTTATCAACATTAGGTCTATATGCCTCTTTTCTCGAAGTTTCAGAAACCCTAAGCAACACGAAGTCCGATACAAATCTCACATTAATGATTTTACGAACTGTGAACAAAATAGCTTATCTGAAACTCATATCAAAAGAGTCCGTCATTCGTCCGAAATGACATTCTCTGGCCGTTTGGATTAGTTTTGGATTACCAAAACAGAACTGTGTGTTCTGTTTGTTCATGCCATAAATCTATAGTACTGAAGGTTGTGTGAAATAAGATACAATTATGTTCTATATGAATTAGCATCCTAAAGAGAATGTATCTTTAAGAATTAAGACCGGGACATCCATTAGGCGATAGAAACCAACAGCAATTGATGTTCGTGAAAAGATAATAAATATGTTTACAATCTGATTTCAAATACATTTGAGGAACACACGCATTTAACTATACTACAGAATTTGAAACCATAATATGATTATAAATACCATTATTGAATGGCTCTGGTTGCTTCGTTGTTTTCAAGTAGGTAAGGCGGGCCTCCTGAATCCTATTTCAACAACTTCTTCTCAGCGTTGAATACTACCTCCACAATATCCCCGCAACTCTTTCATTGACCGTTAGAGACATCAAACATAATCCGGAGCTCAGTGCTCTTCCACCAGTCTTCAGTTTACAAAAGCAGCATTACTCCAACTTTAAATGTAGAATAGCCTACTCCAAAATCCATAAGCAAAAAAACATGGCTTCATTTGCCTTTGTCAGCGAGAACAGGCCTACGTAATATTGCCTTACCTTTCGCTCATGGGTCATTGTTCACCCCTCCCCCCATGCTCTGACATCACCATAGCAAAGCCCACAACATAGCAAAGCCCACAATCTAAGAGGTGGCTTCGGGTACTCCGGTATTTTGTTAGATCAGTTATCATGCTGCAGCATCAATCATAATTTGTTGTAGTCTACACCCTCCATCAGCATCAGTATCAAGGTAAATCTAAGCACCGTAAAAATATTTGGAAGATTTCAGTAGCCGGGGTGGTGCGTGCCTTAGTTTCAGCACCATGGACAGTAGCTAGAGCGTTGTGCTAAAACGGCGGTCCATAAACATACTGTAACGTTGGTCCGTATAGATGTGGTAACTACTCTCAGAGCTAAATATTTAAAAAAAATCCAATTCACGCCGATTTCAATTCCTTCAAAGTTAACTTAAATACCGATGTTTTTTTTAAGAAAAAAAACTATCGATTGCATGGTGTCTGTTACAGGCAGTGTCTTCGTAGCACAAAAACTGAAACATTGGTGTCAAGGCAAAAAAAAGCCCTCTCAGAGGGAACTAGTTTTTCTCCGGAAAATATGACTAGGCCTACAGCCTGAGCGCCTCTGGACAATGTAGTAGTAACCCTACAGTGCTTATTTAACCAGGCAAGTCCGTTTAGAACAAATGCTAATATACAATTACGGCCTACCCCGAACGACGCTAGCCCAATTGTGCGCCGCCCTATGGGACTCCCAATCATGGCCGGTTGTGATACAGCCTGGAATCGAACCAGTCGGTCTGTAGTGACCCCTCTAGCTCTGAGATACAGTGCCTTAGACCCCTGCGCCACTCGGGAGCCCAATAAGTATCTTTGCCTATATTTGTTCTCTGCTGATTTTGTTTTGATGAAAATTAATAATGTTACATAAAAAAATCTACCTTAGAACAATGTATTGTTTAAATAGAGTAGGCTAATGAATGCTAATATAACCACGAATATATAGGTTATGACCATAATCTAGGTCTAATCACAAATCATGAAGCCTATACCTATACACATTTGGAAAACCAGTCAATAAACAAAACGAATATGCTATTAGTAGTTTTATAGTAGTATACACTTTTGAATGCGTGTAAATAAATGCTTTTACTTATTGGGCATATAAAGTACCCTAGTAGGCCTAGTTCATACCCCTCAAACGTCCGGTTGTAAATATGGTGAAAGAATTATCAACATTTTGGCACTGTTAAAGCCGAAGAAACTTCAAAAGAGTTTTGCATATTTAAAGTCTCAACTCCTCTTCGGTTACCAGCTGGGGCCTTTTTCTCCCCCATCTCAGTCACGTTTTAAAGCCCCAGTGCAGATGGACAGCCCTGCTCTGGAATACAATCAGCGTCGGATCTGCTATGACTGGGACATGCTGTATAAATATTACATGGTGGGTGACCGACGAGAGGGTAGGCTGCTCTCTCGACTCCCCAAAAACAGATGGACCAATCTGACAGACTCCCCCACCCCGCACAAAAATGTTTAATACGCCTGCAGCCTGACGTCTCCTATACAGAGTTAAGAGCCACTAATCCCTGAGGGGACAAAACTTTCCTTTGTCTAACAAAGTGTCTGAACAGAGTGTGAGTTCAGGAAATCTTTGGTCAGCACAAAGGGCCTTGTGTGATTAGGATTCAACATTGCTTTTCTGTTAATATATATTCGGCCATATACTAAAAAACTTTTCATAAACAGCTGAACGGTTAAAAGGCCCAGAAAATGCAGCAACTGGGTACAGTCTACAAATCAACCTTTTTTTATAGGTTGTCGACAAGCTTATAGCTTCCGTACATTTTGGGTTAAATTTAGACATTGTGTAAATATAGTTGATGAGTTGTTGTTAATGAAATACGAAGAAGTCACATTAACATAATTCTAGTATGTTTAAAAAATGTTGACGCCACCTGTGAGTGTTTTGTAGTGGGTGGAAGATGCTTCTTTCTCATCACAAAAGCCAATGCAAATACTTATACTTTCTTTACAATGAATAGGCTACTGTGTTTTTAAATTACTTTCAATAGAGAACATGCCATTTTAGGCTACTACAGAAGAGCAGGCAAGGCCTATCCTAACAGTCTAAAAAGTGACAGATGCGTAGATCGTCACACCTGCTCCTAACCATAGTTCAGTTAGCCGTCAACACATTGCTTGCTGAAGAGAGAGCGAGAAACAGATGATAAATAGGTGACTCACCTAAAAAAGTTTTACACAGCTTCATCTTCATCTTTGCTGTGACTTTTCCCCTTGCACACCGCTTCCAAACACGGCAACTTTACTTCATACTAAGCAAAGTTGGGTAGAGAAACTTACGAGTCGGGAAGGGGGGTATTATTGGGCAGCTGTCGATTTGAACCAATCAGAGGCCACAGGTCCTTTTATTGTTTCCAAAAACAGCCAATGAGAGCGCCGCACACTCTTAGCGTTCCAAAACAATGCATTTGAAAGGGAACACAAAGGGGTCGCGGTATCCCTAGTAAGTCACAAGTGAAATTCAACTTTTTCCCGGCTCTCTCATTGCAACTCCTCAAAGATGCTTGAGCTTTCAAAGTGTCTCTGAAAGGAAGCTTTCATTTCTTAGAATACCTCCCTCAGAATCTTATCAGCAGGTGAAGGGAAGGCACACCCTACCAATTTCCCATAATATGTAATGAAACGAATTATATAATACTGAAGTAGTGTGTACAAATGCACAATCAGATGAATTTAATCAATACAATTATGTTAGTAGCACTTTATAGAATAGCATGCAATAAAGTGGTTATAACATAGCAATAGTGTGGAAGCAAGTTATAGGCCTAGTATGCCTACTCATAGGCTAATGAAAACTCAGATAGCCTATACCCTTAATTTCAGTGTAATTATGTCCTTCTTTCAGGCTATAACACTACATTTGTTGCGCTATAGTACAGCAACATGCTACAGTAAGGTTGTGTTCTGTCAGAAAGGGATGCCAAACCCCGATCACTAAGTTCTAGTCAAGGTTTGACAGGTCTATCAATCAGTTAGTTACAAATCAATGAATGACGTTTCTCAGACACATGCTTACCATTTGACACACTGTAGCATGACTGTCATCTACAAATGCCAACTCTCTCTCTTACTTGCTTCCCATTCTCTTATTGTGTTCAACTCTCTCCACTCACGTCTGTCTGTCTGTCTGTCTGTCTGTCTGTCTGTCTGTCTGTCTGTCTGTCTGTCTGAATGTCTGTCTGAATGTCTGTCTGAATGTCTGTCTGAATGTCCCTGTGTCTCTGTTAGTCTGGCCCTTCTCCTCTCCCTGTGAATGGTGCTCTGTAACTTTATGGTTCACCATATGTCCTTCTCGTCCTGTGAGTGGAGACTGTGCGCCTCCATAGACCCCTATGACAGATGGCCTGCAGATATTGATGACCGCAGGCTGCAGCCCCCCCACCTTTCTGACAGCGCTTCTGGTTGTCGTAAAGGTATTCTGCAGGCTCAAACTTTTGAGAGTTGAGACGTATGGCTGAGACCTGATTATGATTACCTTGAAATGTACTTTTTTTGATTTGGTGTTTTTCACATGGTTTTCATCCAAATAAACTGTATTTTGTAGTGTTTGCATCAGTAGTTGTTTTTTAAAATCTGATGCTGTATGGGCCTACGGATGGGAGCTGTGAGGAGGCATACTGACGGATGGCCAAGTCTTGCTGCACTGCACACACGCACACACACGTACCCCCTGCCCCCTGCACCCTAAGAGCCTGATTATAATAACAAAGGCTGCTCACACTTTGGGGAGGAGCCAGCGGGATGATTTCCAGGCCATTGGCTGCTTAATGAGGACTCTGTGTGTGTGTGTGTGTGTGTGTGTGTGTGTGTGTGTTTGTGTGTGTGTGTGTGTGTCTGCGTGTCTGCGTGTGTGTCTGTGTGTGTGTGTCTGCGTGTGTGTGGTTGTGTGTGAATAGTGAAAAAAAGTCTCTTTTCCACAGCTGTCACTGTTCAGTGTAATATCACTCTAGTCTGTCTAAAGTTAGTGTGAAAAGATCGACTGCATCAATATCCCTGGATCATTTCAATAATTATTTGAAGCTCAAATACAAAAAAAGACACATTTCAGTATTTTCAAGTAAATTTTTCTGGAATTGTTTGTGTACAGTGATCTATGAAGTGACTCAAAGTTGTAAGACTGAAGTTACAAAGAGGGATAGATTAAAAAGGTATGGTGTGGTAAACACAAACCGAACTTCAGATAATCATTTCATAAAAATGTTCTATTTGTAAGAATGCATCACACATAAAATACTAAAATATTGAGGACATATTTGGAGTTGTTAGAGAAACGCAATCAAGAGGAGTGTTCACCAATGGGTTTGTGCTCAAAGTTTTAGTACTGTGTGGATAGTATTCTGCCATGCCTTGCCGAATAAGCTCAGCAGATGTCGAAAAGTATAGGTTCACTTGTCTTGGTGGAGTGAATATGACAACGTGCCAATAGTCCTCTTTTTTCATTCATCCCTCAACTTCTCAATAGACCCCCCACCACACCCCTCCCAATAAGACAATTTGCCTTCTACTCTAGATGTTCATGCCACCTGCCCTCATACACCCTCCCTCCCTCCCTCCCTCCCACCCAACCCAGCCCCCCCCCCCCATAATTAAGCACACTCACTTTCTAGTCTCAAGACTATTTTTGTTTCATCACCTAGCCTCCGGCAATACAGCAGCCACCATTCCCCCTCATTCAAAAAGAAAGCCAGAAAAATATAAAATCTACCTGCAGACTGCTGAAGCCCAGCCAATATGACTGTTAGATTAGACATTTTCAAAGATGAATTAGTACCGGCCCACACTCCGAAGTATCCATGGTAATTTTAATTCCACATTCCTGTCGCCATGGCGCAGAGCCAAAGGACTGGGTGAATTGCCCCCCCCCCCCCCCTTCTCATCCAACTAGCCAGGCTGAGTTGGCATCTGTATGCAAATAACCTTCATGGTATATAGATAATGTATGGAGGGAGAGGGGATGTAGGACTCCCCCATACTTATGCACTAAGATATAAATTGTGTGACATTATAAGCAGCTGCTGGCCTGCTTTCTATGGCTGTCATCCAGAGAGGCAAAGCCCCTTGCAATTGCGATTTGTAAAATATTGATTATGAAATTGTTACAAATGAAAAAAATATACTTAATTAAGTTAATTTGCTTACATTAACACATTGTTAACATATTTTAAACAGTACTTCAAAACCGGCCACAAGGTTATTAAGCTGTTTCCCCATGCATGTTCCTACATCTGCTTCACACACACATCTAAAATAGACAATACAATAAAGAAAACAATATTGCAGACAATGTTTTCATGTAGCATTATAATGGCTGGAGGCATTTTGATGTTTAGACCTGCTCAAATTTAGGAAATGTATTAATGAATGATTTACTTATTTGTTATACAATAATGTATGAAAATGTTTTCTGATGATGACCAACTTTTCACTCTATTCTCTGGAGGGCACAGGGAAACAGGACACCGCTCCCAGAGAAGAAGTGTCACGATGGGCAGCCACACCGGTCACTCTTTGACCCCTGACCTCACGGAGGTGCGTGGTAACAGAGGTTGCCACCCCGGAGAGGCTTCTCTTTCTCCTCCAGTGGGAGCAGGTGTTGCAAAAGGGCTGACCTCTTGAAGAGAATGAAAGGGCTGTTTGATTAT
Organism: Oncorhynchus masou masou; assembly: GCF_036934945.1. Classification (NCBI taxonomy): domain Eukaryota; kingdom Metazoa; phylum Chordata; class Actinopteri; order Salmoniformes; family Salmonidae; genus Oncorhynchus; species Oncorhynchus masou. The sequence goes on from NC_088244.1 coordinate 25,414,685, forward strand.
TTACTGGAGTTGAATGTGCCACACGTGCCTCTCTCCCTAGGGGTGAGGGAGACACTGCCAACATAGACACTGCCAACACTGCAACTCAATTAAACAAACCTAATAATCACATATGGCCTGCTTATCATTTATTATATACTGCATGAACAACAGGCTTAAAAACATATTAGCTTAGTATATATTGAATGTATACATGTGCATCTGTTTGAATTTAAAGTATTCATGACAAGGTTTCATGTCAATGCTCTCTGTTACCGCTCACTGACAAACTTCTCTCACCAGGAAAGAGGGGATAGAAGGTGAAATGTGGACCTCTTCAGGGCCTGACTGTTCTCAACGCAGAACAAACAAACATGTGCAAAGCAGTGGGTCTACAGAGCCGACCACCTGGAGGTAAACTCATTAAGAGTCCTATAAAAACATTCTGCCAGCACAGCAAACCTTGCACCATTTCCCCACCAACAAAATTATAACAACCACTACTACTGCACTGAAAAAAGAAACCTGACACAATAGGAGCCTCTTATTAGTAGAGAACTGCCCAGTCTTAACATATGCTCCTGGAAGAGAGAGGGAAAGAGGAAGTAGAGAGAAGAGGCTCGGTCCAGGGCATTAAGACAGAAGGACAGGGGGGATACTGCCCAGGACCCTCAGAAGGAAAGGGGAGACGAAGGGAAAACATTTATTCTTTCCTCTCATCCTTCTTCCCTCTTCCAGATCAGTTTCAATCTCATTTCTCTATGACAAAAAAATAGAAGTCTGAAGCTTACAGTTGTGAACACTGGTATTGAAATGGTGAATTTACAGTCATCTTTTGTTAACATACTAACAATATTGGTTTTCATTGTTTCTTAGGTTGATGGTGTACAGTTGAATAGAATCGGCTATTTCATGCAAAGACATCTCATTATCTGTCATAAAGAGAAAAGTGTGAGTTAAGAAAGAGTGGTTTTTATTTCAATAAGGCAACATTCCATGGTATCAATAGCAGCTAAGGCTGAATTACTTGAAACAAATGCAACATTTTCATTAATACACAATACACAAGAATTATCCATTGCATCGACACAATAAAATCTACACATTTAAAATATATAATTTCTGGAATGACTGTCAGTGCTGTGGGTATGGTACATACATACAGGTGAAGGCAACATAAGTCTGACAAAAGTGGCAGTTCATATCTCACGGGTTGAGCAGCCTTGTCATGTAGGATATTGCGCTGCTTTGCTAGAAATTAGATTCAAAGGTTTGGGTGCTGATGCATGTTTCAAGCCAGTGTAATTATGTTATTAGAGCAACTGTGTTTTTCACATTTCCACTGTTTACAGCAGGGGCCATGCGTTTTCTCAGTGAGCAAAATCACAAAAATGGCAGTCCAATCCCTGTTCAAAGTGTGACTTGCATCTTAACCCTCTCAACACGTACATATGGTTTATACAAAAACAGCTTGATCATTTGGAATATAGCATGTGGATTCCGCTTGCATTCAGTATGCAAACACACAGAGAGAGCTCAGAGAATGGTGTCCCCTGGTGGACAGTGTTGCCAGTGATTATGAAGAGTCGAAATACGAATGTCTTTCAAGGTAATGCGTTGCACGAGATTTCCTATTCCAAAACATTTTTTGAACATATTGATTCTAAAATAACTTCATTTTCAGTAGGAGACGAGAGGACGCGGACATTGGCATAGTACAGGACGAGTAGGACACGAATCAGACAAGTGAAAACTATTTCAGGTGAGCTCTGGCTGGCTAGCGAGTTAGCTAGCGTTTCACTTCGTCTGCTTTATAAGTTAGCCAGCAATGTTGGCTGCATGTTAGCGAACAACTCATTAAAGTTTAAAGTTAGCTCGCGGAGGTTGGCGTTTCTTAAACTTTCGTCCAGATATCGAGATTTGGCACAAATACTCTCTGCAAGCTAGCTAGCTATCCGTTCACTCTTGCTGCCTCTGCCTTGAACCATTGTCTCGAGCAACAGGCAAGTTTGCTATTTTTGCCAACCCCGCCTTAAACTAGTAGCCACTGCCATAACATAACATGACAAAACCTCTTTAGAAATTACAATGTTTTAGAGGATTTAACATTTTTTTATTTCAACAGTTTGACCCAGCTACTTTTGTAATGGAGTTCAGACATTTACTCAAACATTTTACGTTATTTACAGTGTTGGGGAAACTTCTCTGAAAATATAGTTTACCAAGCTTGCTACCAATGACTTCACACTGGAACAAGTTAGCCTTTTAAACACAAAATCAGAATTAGGCAGGTCTGATGCAGAAAAAGAAAGAACATTATTGCCTACTTCACCTATCTTTTCTTTTTGCAAAACAAGTAGAGTATAGTTAGCTTCACCACTACATGGCAAAATAAACTACTGCAAACACTACCAAGGTTTTAATTTAGTTAAACTACCACAAAGCTACTGAATATTTATTAAATTACTTGTTGAACTACATGTAGTTCACTTCTCCCCAACACGGATTATTGACAACACAAAATACCGGTAATACAAATCAAATGAAATCAAATTTGATTGGTCACATACACGTGTTTAGCAGATCTTGTGTGTAGAAAAATGCTTGTAATTCTAGCTCCGACAGTGCAGTAATATCTAACAAGTACTATCTAACAAATTACACAACATATACCCAATATACACACATCTAAGTATGAATTAATTAAGACTATATACATATATGGACGAGGGATGTCAGCGGAACAGACTAAGATATAGTAGAATAGATTAGAAAACAGTATATACATATGAGATCATCATTCATTTAAGTCATTTGGCAGACGCTCTTATCCAGAGCGACTTACAAATTGGAGATGAGTAATGAAAGATATGTAAACATTATTAAGTGACTGATATACCGTAGAAGTATAGAAAACAGTATATACATATGAGATGACTAATGCCAGATATGTAAACATTATTATTTATTTGTTTTTTAATTTAACCTTTATTTAACTAGGCAAGTCAGTTAAGAACAAATTATTATTTACAATGAAGGCCTACCGGGGAACAGTGGGGCAGGGGCAGAACGACAGATTTACCTTGTCAGCTCGGGGATTCAATCCAGCAACCTTTCGGTTACTGGCCCAATGCTCTAACCACTAGGCTACTTGCTAAGATATCATAGAATAGAATACAGTATATACATATGAGATGAGTAATGCCATATGTAAACATTATTAAAGTGACTAGTGGCCACTATTCCTTATAGTGGCCAGTGATTTCTAGTCTATGCCTATAGGCAACAGCCTCTAATGTGCTAATGATGGCTGTTTAACAGTCTGATGGCCTTGATATAGAAGCTGTTTTTCAGTCTCTCGGTCTCAGCTTTGATGCACCTGTACTGATCTTGCCTTCTAGATGATAGCGGGGTGAACAGGCAGTGGCTCAGGTGGTTGATGTCCTTGATTATCTTTTTGGCCTTCCTGTGACATCGGGTGCTGTAGGTATCCTAGAGGGCGGGTAGTTTGCCCCCGGTAATGCTTTGGGCAGACCGCACAACCCTGATTACAACCTATTGTGGGCCATTGTACCAAGCTCATAATATATAATAAGTTATACTCAAGAAAGCCAAGGCATTAATTGAAATTACATTGACAATTGAACAGTAGGACATTTTATACATTATGCCTTTTTAAAATTGATCACTCACATACAGCTGCATTATTTTCATGTTTCTCCACTCCAGTGAGAGCCAGGCAGTTGAGGCTACACCATGGAGTTCAGCAGGATAGAGTTCTTCCAGGAGCTAGGGGAGAGCTGTGTGCTCCCTACGGCACAGCAGGGAGTGGAACAGGTCTGGCAGCTACTGCTCCTCTGCCTGCTCTGTCGACTCCTCTGTAGGCTGGGTGAGTCCACTTGAACACTTGACCAATAACATTATTTAATGAGGATTTAACAGAGGATGTGCCAAAGGATGTGCCAAACGTTAGATACAAAGACTGAATTGTGTAATGTATACTTTGCCATGACACCATCCACAGTGTGTTGGACACATGTAATGATGACAGATAAAGCATTCAGTATGACCTTACAGATGTCTAGAAAAGCACCCCAATTTGTACAAAGGCCTTTGGTGGTGCCAGCCTGGTACTTAGTGTTTCCTGTCCTCCAGTAGGTCTCTCATCCTCTGTGAAACACTTGGGCTCAGTGTTAGCGGGTTTATATGCCCTCTACCTGTTCTTTGAGCAGTCCATGGTGTGGGTGTTAATGCTCAGTATGCTCTGCTACACGGTCCTGTTCCTCAACCGCCACTCCAGCAGCCGAGGAATCTTCCTCTCTGCCACTATCCTCATCTATCTACTCATGGGGTAATGAATGAAAATGATAACTCCATCTATTGCTAATGCTGCATCATAGACAATGTTGCTCCACTTAACTGTTTTCTCCTGTGTTTTCTCTCTCTAGAGAGCTGCATATGATTGACACAGTGACCTGGCATAAGATGAGAGGTAAATGTCCTGTACAGATGTGAGTGATTGGATGGCAAGGTAGTATGAGCCATATACATGATTTTATAGAGACACGGACATCTTCCTGTTACATTGTATTGGAGACCTTAGGCAAAGTATGCACAGTTGTTCCTTCACTATCATCCCCCCTTCCTCAGGTTCCCAGATGGTGGTGGCCATGAAGGCCATTTCTCTGGCCTTTGACCTGGACAGAGGCACTGTGCTCGCTGTGCCCAACCCTCTGGAGTTCACAGGCTACATTCTCTTTGTGGGCACTGTCATCTTTGGACCCTGGATTAGCTACTCAAGCTACAAAGAGGCCATTGAAAGCCGTAAACTTGTAAGCCACAGCTGAAGAGATGTTCTACTGTTTTGCAAAAAAATTATGTATTCTCAGTCAACTTGTTAAAAGAAAACTGAATTGATTCCTGTATAGTATCTGAATTTACATTTGACATATAGGCTTATAACATATTGGTCCAGATTTACTAATTGTTTGCGCTGGTGCAAAGTTTACACCTCTTTTCACCGCAGTTAGATCCACATACTGTAGCTGCTTTAAGTCAAAATGGCTGCTAAAATCTGTCCTTTTTTAACTTGGCTTCTCTGTCCCTCAGAGTTGGTCCTGGTTCCAGAAGTTTTCAATCAGCTGGGTGAAATGCCAGGTATGCTTGGTGATATCCAACTGCATCGCCCCATACCTCTTCCCTTACTTCATTCCAATCCACGGGAGCAGAGGACTGCGCACGTGAGTGCACGTTTCACTGAACAATTCCTTGGTCATTCCAATGACAGTCCTATTTTGATATGTGAATGTACACCAACTTTATGTTAGGGAGTTCCATTTATTTCTGTTTCTCTGCTTCCAAGAGGTATATAAGCAAGGTAAGGGCTATTGTGATGAAGAACATCAAACAAAGTTCTTCAGACAAGCTCTGATAGTAGCAATAGTGACCACTTCAAGATGGTGTCAGTGCATAAAACTATTTCTGGCATTATTGCTGAATGAAGAAAGGCTATAAACAGTATCTTAGAGCTATCTTGTCTATTTCCCCTGTGTACAGGTGGCTCCATGCGTATGAGAATGCTGTATCCTTCCACTTCAGTAACTACTTTGTGGGCCACCTCAGCGAAAGTACTACTGTGCTGGCAGGGGCAGGTTTCACTGAAGACAAAGACAATGTCAAATGGGGAGTTCAGTTCATACGATCTATGGTTCAATTAGTGGTACACATATTTCATATATTATCAATTTGCCTGTAGGCTAAGTTTATAAAAGCAGTATTGTGATAGACACTGTAATATCTGTCTAGATAAGATATGTGAAAATAATGTGTGCGTGCATGCATGTGCAAACCCATGAATGCACAAAATGTGTTTTTAGGGATCTGAAAGTGGTTAAGCCTCTGAATGTGGAGTTGCCCAGGTCCATGGTGCTAGTGGTGACCTCCTGGAACATCCCCATGTCTCGCTGGCTCAACATATGTAAGCATCATTACACCTTCAATTTACTATAAACAGATTAGACAGAAATGTTAGAACTATGGGCCCTGTTTAACCATATTTATTTTTTTACATATTAAAATGTCAACTGATTACTGGGTCTTTCCCCCATTTTGTTGTAGATGTTTTCAAAAGTGCTTTGAAACTTGGCACATTTTCTTCCATCATTGTGACTTACACAGCCAGTGCCCTACTACATGTGAGTATGAGTCAACCAACACAGTGATGTCATCTTACGTGATGATTCAGAAAAGGTCACTCACCATTGCACTTTAATACTGTTTTTTTTTGCTTTAGTAAGATTTGATCTGATTTTGAAAATGTCACTGCCTTAACCCTCTGGCTGAGGCCAAAGTGAATAGTTGGTTGATCAGCTTCCGATGGGTTTACAACAATCTGCCATTTTGTTTTCTCCAGGGCCTCAGCTTCCATCTTGGGGCCGTGCTGCTGTCTCTGGGCTTCATTACCTACGTGGAACATGGTGAAGTTACCGTGCCTATCTGCTTTTCACTTCACATGCTTGCTTGTTTTATGTGAGTTTTGTTTCAAAGATTGTACATCACCTTATTGTCTTGTCATCCTCTGTCAGTTCTGAGGAAGAGGCTGGCAGCCATCTTTAGTGCCTGTATCCTGTCCAAACAGTGTCCCAACAATTGCCATCATCAGCAGAAGAAGGTACATGCTTGTTGCATCCAGGAATGTTTTACACTCAAGTTTGTATATCATGTTTTGAAGGTGCTTTCCATAAGATAACCTATTGTTAATTGCACACTGAATGGGTCCATGTGGGGTGAGTGAGCTAGCTAGTGCACATTGAATGGGTCCATGTGGGGTGAGTGAGCTAGCTAGTGCACATTGAATGGGTCCATGTGGGGTGAGTGAGCTAGCTAGTGCACATTGAATGGGTCCATGTGAGGTGAGTGAGCTAGCTAGTGCACATCGAATGGGTCCATGTGGGGTGAGTGAGCTAGCTAGTGCACATTGAATGTGTCCATGTGGGGTGAGTGAGCTAGCTAGTGCACATTGCGGGGAGGTTTGGGATTCAGAACACATCCCCAGTGTAGTGACTGATCTGTGCCATTCTCGTAGGAGCTGTGGGTGTATGGCATCAACCTGGCCTTCAGTGCCATGGCCATCTTTCACCTGACATACCTGGGCTCCCTGTTTGATGCTGAAGTAGACAACTTGGCTGCAGAGGAGGTAAGGCCCACCAATGACCTGCTACTGCTGGCTGGGGCCAAGTTAATGGAGAACATTAGAATTAAACAGTGGTCTATATGAACTGCATGAACGTATTACTTATACACATTTAGTCACCATTGTCCTCCTTCTCAGGGTTATGTGGCCAACCACACCATTCAGAAGTGGTCAGAGTTGAAATGGGCCAGCCACTGGCTGGTGTTTGGCAGCTGGCTCTTCTACCGCCTCATTCAGTAATCTCATTCTGCGAAGGTCTGTACTGAACAGAAGACAAAAGCTTGGTCCAAAAAGAACAGAAGACAAAAGCCTGGTCCAAAAAGAACCCTTAGTTTACAGGTGGGCCATCTTACCTAGCAAGGTCTGGTGTGGGTAAAGACTTAGTGGACACGGAGCAGCGAAGTGTAGAGCCAGGACAATTGTCCCACACCATCATGACTGGAAGAATGCTGCATTGTTTACCAGGGTCTTTCTGTATTTGTTTGTTGTGGTGAACACTAACAAACGAGTCACACACAAGTTCATTGCTATGATGCATCACACTGTTGAGATTGAGAACCAGAGGTAGGCTGAAGATTTGTCAGTGGCTTCTGTATAGGCTACTGTTCATCTTCAGGTCTTTTGGAGTTTGATCACACACAATCATTATGAATATTTATGCTTCTGTGTATATCAGTAGCACCTATTAGCCTTCTCACACTGCATTGTTCTTAGCCCCAGGCTAAGACTGAGCCCTGGGCTAGCTTATCCTGTGTTCGTACAAGCACTTGTTAACCTCGGGCTAAGGTGCGGTGTGCCTTAAGTGAATGTATTATGTTGGACCATTGATGTTATATAATTAGGCGGGGGGGATGGCCAGTATACCATGGCTAAGGGCTGTTCTTTAGCATGACGCAACGTGGAGTGCCTTGATTCAGCCCTTAGCCGTGGTATATTGGCCATATACCACAAACCCTGAGTTATCTTATTGCTATTATAAACTGGTTACCAATGTAATTAGAGCAGTAAAAATAAATGTTTTGTCATACCCTTGGTATACGGTCTGATATACCACAGCTGTCAGCCAATCAGCATTCAGGGCTTGAACCACCCAGTTTATAATACATGATGTTCTCGATGGAGGTACTTTTTTTCTACTTATGTATCTGTTTTTCTATTAAAGACATTTTATTTCTAGTTCTATGGCCCTACTTTAACACTAATCAATGAAGGGTTTATTTGGAAATGGGAGGTAAAACACACCCTAGTAGTTACATTATTTATTCAACAAGGTGAAGGATTGTACTGTATTTTTCAGCAAATTATAGAATTTAAAATGCCAGATCAAAACCATGATTAGTACATCAAGTATACTGAACAAAAATATAAATGCAACATGCAACAATTTCCATTTTTTTTACTGAGTAACAATTCATATATGGAAATCAGTTAATTGAAATAAATTCACAAAGCCCTAATCTATGGATTTCACATGACTGGGAATACAGATATGCATCTGTTGGTCACAGATACCTTTAAAATAAAAAGTAGGGGCATGGATCAGAAAACTAGTTAGTATCTGGTGTCACCGCCATTTTTCTTATGCAGTGCAACACATCTCCTGTGCATAGAGTTGATCAGGCTGTTGATTGTGGCCTTTGGAATGTTGTTGGAGGCGATTTATGGTAGAGAAATTAACATTTATCTGGCAACAGCTCTGGTGGACATTCCTGCAGTCAAGATTGCCAATTGCACTCAACTTGAGACATCTGTGTCATTGTGTTGTGTGACACAACTGCACATTTTAGAGTGGCCTTTTATTGTCCCCAGCACAAGGTGCACCTGTGTAATGATCATGCTGTTTAATCAGCTTCTTGATATGCCACACCTGTCAACTAGATGGATTATCTTGGCAAAGGAGAAATGCTCACGAACAGGGATACATTTGTGCACAAAAAAATGAGAGAAATAAGCTTTTTGTGCATGTGGAACATTTCTGGGATATTTTATTTCAGCTCATGAAACCAACACTTTAGATGTTGCATTTATATTTTTGTTCAGTGGAGTTAATCTTAACCACTCAGAAGGGTATCATGCTATTTACAAGTGTTGTGTACAAAAACATTTTTATATAATTTATTGTATTAATCCTTAAGAGTCCGCGGCAATCTAATTAACATAATACAACAAATCCCATCCAAATCATCAGTTTTAAGGTAGAGATATCTGTATGGGCTTTTTTGTATGGGCTGCATCTCAATCCGCCGATGTCGGCCTTCCGCATCTGCGGTGGAAAGTGGCAGAGCTACAGCACTGTTTGTCAGACCAGTAGTCATTGAAAATTGGTCTTCTCACGAAAACATAGTGTCCGAACGGTTTAACCGACTAACTAATATGACCACTATATGAAAAGATGAATCTCACGAACACGATGGTGTACCCCGTTTTTCTCTACGACCCCCACAAGCCCCATGGGACTGGTCTAAAATCAGTACCGCCGATGTGCCAACGTCTGTCTGTAGCATCTGAACCGTTTGGGCTACAAACTAATATAACCCACAGGAGGTTGGTGGAACCTTCATTGAGGAGAGCGGGCTTGTGGTAATGGCTGGAGTGGAATCAGTGGAATGGTATCAAATGCATCAAACAAATGGTTTCCAGGTGTTTGATGCCATTCCATTCGCTACGTTCCGACCGTGATTATGAGCCGTTCTTCCCTCAGCAGCCTCTGCTGATATGACCCCATATTGGAAAGGGGAGACATACGAACACGTTGGTATTTCTGTTTTGCTCTACAACCCCCACAACAACGACAGGACTCGACTGAAGGTAACCCTGTACCAATCTTTTTTTAAATATGGAAGTATGGAGGTAGTTTTGTACCAACAAAAAAAACAGGTTAAATATGTGTCCAAAAAAGTAAAATATTTCCTGAGCGTTTTTATACTGTGTCTCCTAGAGACACTTATTTTTAAATGTTTTTTTATTAAAAAAAAATACTTTTCCATTTATGAATGTCTTATTCAATGCATTTCTATGGGTTATAGTAGTAAAGCCCAAATCCAATATTTTATAAAATAATTTAAAACAATCCTAAACTTCTATGTGTTCTAAATTCTAAGTGATACATGGTATGACAACTTTAAAACAATTTGTTACGTTAGTTTCACAACCGTGCTTGTTTAGAGCTCCCTCATAATCGGTTCAGAGACAACACAAGTTGACACATTCCAGAGTGGACTTGGTTCCCCATCTGTCGGCTTAACTTGGTTTAGTCAATCATTAATCATTGCTATCAGGAAAGCATCGTTCAGACGACAGGACGCCATCTCAACACGGAACTGACAAGACACTCGCCAAGTGTCCGTCCTCTGAGAATAGAAAAACAAAGTCTCGTCCTTTATTACATCAGTCTTTCTATACGAGGTCAGTTAGTTCAAAAGTAATTGTCCCTCCCTAAATTTGAGACCTACTCTAAATTTTGTCCTAGTCATAATACGTCTAGGGTTTGTGGTGTTAGTGGGAACTGTGCTCTCTGAGAGGATGAGGAGAGGAGTTAACTGCAGCTGGTTAGGAGCAGAGATCCCGCTGTCCTGGGAGTTCTTCAGTGGTAAGACCAGTATTTATGTATTCACATAAACTGTATGGGCTATGTTTTTGACTGGCCAGAGATTTTACAGTCATTGGATCTGATACATATCAGGTTCTGTGTGATAAAGGTCTGTGCTTGAAGACACCAACATTTTCTTTCTATGCCAAAAACGGCACAATGCTTTGTCTATGTGCAATATTGGTGTTTGCCGTCTTAGATTCTGAGTGATGCTAACTGAGCTATTCTCTGCTACACCAACCCTGCTAATGTGTTGGGGCATTTCCGCCTGAGACTTACCTCACACCAGTGTGTCACCAGTGTTTATGATAATGTTAGCTCTAGTGTTGTTTTCTGGGAACTGTATGTGTTGTATATGATTTGTCCCACCACAAGTCCTTGTGTTGTGCGTTTGTACCCAGTGATCAAGGATGAGCTATGGCTGTTTCTCATTCCTGCTGGGTTCGCTGTGGTCATGCTGGCCCTGTTCCTAGAAGAGATGGGCTTCTTCCTGCGTCACGTACCCTACTCCAGACGCCGGCACCTCTACCTGTGGATACTGGGCATGTACCCGGTAAAGGGACCTCTCATTTTTGCCACACAATTCAATTGTTTCGGATAGGTATTTGTACATTTTGTCATTGTTGCCTAACTACACTCATTCTCGTTCGATCAGGTCTTTGGCTTAACCTCAATCATTGCGCTGTACGTTCCTCGCTCCTCCTCACTATGTAGCTTCATAGCTTCTCTGTAAGTATCAAGTACAACCTCTTTCTGACCATCACTTTGTTTTGTGTACTAATTTACATTGTTCATGTCATTCTGGGCTAAAACTTCCATCAGTAAAACTATCTCTCCATTTGTGGTTCTCGCTCTGAAGGTACCACTCCATTACTTTGCTAAAGTTTATGGGGCTCATCACAGACTTCTTTGGGGGTAAGGCCCGCATGCTGGAGATCTTAGCTGGAGAGCAGGTGTCTCCGGATCCGTTCCCATGTTGCTGCTGCTGTTGCCTCCCTATGATAGCCATCAACAGGTACTTTATAACTGGGTGTCCTCCTCATTGTGCGCATCCATATCGCGATAATGATAGATTCATAAGATGTGGCCACATCGCAATAATTATAGATAAACAATATTGCTGTAATGGCCCCATATCGCAATATTGATAAATTCACAACATATCACCATAATCTCCCATGTTGCGATAATGATAAATGCACATATATTGCCGTAATCACCTTGCCCACTACCTCTCCTTCCATAGGACCAGCCTGGGATGGATGATGGCTGCTGTGATGCAACTGTCTGTGGTCAGAAGCATCCTGTTCTTTGTCACTCTGGTCCTCTGGACAGATGAGCAGTATGACTATGGAGATGTGAGTGGAATGCATATATCGCAAGACATATTTGCATTGTAACCAATTTATTTTTGTCCTTAATTTAACCAAATGAGTCCCTGGTTAATAAGTCAGTTAGTTCATTTTATATATATATATATATATATATATATATATAATTTTTTTTACCATATCCATGCAATTTTTCACAGGTGGATTATGCCAATCCCAATATGTACATGAATGTCATCATAGGCGTGTCTACCTTCTTGTCCTTCTATGGCCACCTGCTGTTTTACAAGGCCACCAAAAAGGCCTTGCCTGGCTATGGGCTGAGGGCCAAATTTGTCTGTATCATTGTAGTGTTGGTGCTGTGTGGACTTCAGAGTGGAATCCTGGAGACCATGGGGGCCCTGGAGGTGGTGCCCTGCACCCCTCCTTTCTCTGTCCTCATGCGTTCCCAGCGTAAGTGCACTGCGATGGAAGTCCTCCCCCATACATCTCCCTCTCAACATCATCTCAATGTCAATATTGTAACAGTAGAGATACATGTTTATTATGAAATTATCAATGTGACATTGGTGCTAACTTTTTCTATTTTATTCTCTTCCTCTCTCAGTAATTTACCACTACTCTGTGATTGTGGAGATGTTCTGCATATGCCTCTTTGCCCGCCACACGTTCCGTAAAGTGGAGCCTAGTCTAGAGGAGGGCTTTGGGCTGGAGGAGAGGCCCCCCAGAGGCATGCTGATGGAGCAGGCGGTTCAGACTGAAGACGTGGTGCCACTCAGGGAGAACCCCTGGCCTTGCTGGGAAGGCGCCGGAGTCTCCAATCCCGACTGTATTAGGGACAGCAGTGAGGACAGCCTCTGTAAAGTCGAACACGCCCCTTTGGATTGCTTCCCTTTCCCTCTTCAACCGAGACGTCAAGAGACGGTGAGGCCAGAAAACGTAACTGATGAAAGTGGCACTTTGGAGTTGCCCAAACTGACTGTCACTGCTGACATCAATGTTGTAGAGTCTAGAAATGTTACTGTTGTATGACAACATGGAATGTACTGTCCTGGAATCTCCTGGTGGGAAGACAACATAGAGGTCACCTCCAGAAAATGGAAGAAACACACCATACCGCTTGAGGTAACCTTAACCGGTTTGTTCCTTTTTGCGTATATTGACTGAGACTCTAGCTCAATGCATTCTATCTATTCCTTAGCTGAATGAAGATGGTAGCTACTGGTGTGATAGGCTGTCATTTTTTCCTACCCAGATTTTTCCCCTACTTTTTATACTCTACATTTTGTTTTGCAATGTTATCTCAAAAAGCCAATAAACTCATTTAAAAAAAATCTATTGCACAAATATTGCATATTTATTCATCGGTCTCTGCGTCTCTAATGCCGTGTCTCAAAACGTACAAAAAATCTTTGGGGTTTGATATGAATTTGATTACCTTCATGGGTTAATGTAATGTTCAATTCAAAGTAAGCACTAATATAATCTGTTCTCATAACTGCCCCATGGGGTAGATGATATTGACTCCCTATGAGCTTCTCACACCACATACATAGTAGGCCTCTGGCCTAACCTTCCCTCTGAAGTGCTTTGATACCAAAGGGACACTATATATACAAAAGTATGTGGACACACCTTAAAATGAGTGGATTTGGCTATTTCAGCCACACCAGTTGCTGACAGGTGCATAAAATCGAGCACACAGCCATGCAATTAACATAAACAAACATTGGCAGTAGAATGGCCTACTGAAGAGCTCAGTAACTTTCAATATGGCACCTTCATAGGATGCTACTTTTCCAACAAGTCAGTTCATCAAATTTCTGCCCTGCTTGAGCTGCTCCAGTCAACTGTAAGTGCTGTCATTGTGAAGAGGAAATGTCTAGGAGCAACAAAGGCACAGCCGCGAAGTGGTCGGCCACACAAGCTCAAAGAACTGGACCGCCAAGTGCTGAAGCGCATATCGCGTAAAAATCGTCTGTTTTCGGTTGCAACACTCACTACCCAGTTACAAACTGCCTTTGGAAGCAACGTCAGCACAATAACTGTTGGGAACTTCATGAAATAGGTTTCCATGGCTGAGCAGCTGCACACACGCCTAAGATCCCCATGCTGAATGCCAAGCGTCGGCTGGAGTGGTGTAAAGCTCGCCGCCATTGGACTCTGGAGCAGTGGAAACGCATTCTCTGGAGTGATGAATCACACTTCACCATCTGGCAGTCCGACGGACGAATCTGGGTTTGGCGGATTCCAGGAAAACGCTACCTGGCCCACTGCATAGTGCCAACTGTAAAGTTTGGAATAATGGTCTGGGGCTGTTTTTCATGGTTCGGGCTTAGTTCCATTGAATGGAAATCTTAACGCTACAGTATACAATGACATTCTAGCTGATTTTGTGCTTCCAACTTTGTGGCAACAGTTTGGGGAAGGCCCTTTCCTGTTTCAGCATGACAATGCCCCCATGCACAAAGTGAGTTCTGTGCATAAATTGTTTGTCGAGATCGGTGTGGAAGAACTTAACTGGCCTGCACAGAGCCCTGACCTCAACAGCATCGAACACCTTTGGGATGAATTGGAACGCCAACTGCGAGCCAGGCCTAATCGCCCAACATCAGTGCCCCAGCTCACTAATGCTCTTGTGGCTGAATGGAAGCAAGTCCCCGCAGCAATGTTCCAGCATCTTAGTGGAAAGCCTTCACAGAAGAGTGGAAGCTGTTATAGCAGCAAAGGGGGGGACCAACTCCATATTAATGCCCATGATTTTGGAATGAGATGTTTGACGGGCAGGTGTCCACATACTTTTGGCAATGTAGTGTACTGTAGGTCTCATATTGTCAAATATAATGTCAAACAAATATGAAGTAGTTTACGCTGGCTACTGTAACTCCCCCAGGCATGTAGTAAGAGCCACCTTTTGAAACAATGTGTCTACTGTGACCTCTTAGTGATACACATTTTTCCAATGGTTTAATTAATAAATAAGAATATACATGTATTTTTCCCCCCAATATTATCTGAACATTAGTGAGAATATGCATATTCTTCTCTTTCCATACCTTGCTGACCTTGCAAAAATACTTACATCCTTACAAAGCTTCGCTTGCAGCAACAGTTTTTTGCTGCTCCAATAGAAATACCGCTACAATATGCTCCATCCAATCAACAACATGAAACAGCTGCTTCCTCGAAAGTCTTTACCCCAATCGAAGGATTGTTCCATTTTGGCGGTGCGGAAAACATGGCGGAAGATTTGAACGGTAAGGAGGGTGGGAAGTTAATACGTGTATATTTGTTGTGTTTTGAGGTTATTGTGGCTGTTTGAACTGATCAAATGTTACACTTAATTCTGTGACCTTTAATACACGCTTGTCATGGAATATGTAGCATTGATAAAGCAATAACAATGGCATTGAGTAAGCAGCTCTATCTGCGCACTTCGATTGTGTGGTCTTTTAAAAAATAAATTGTAGCGGATAACGTTTTAATTAAAAGCTAAACGAATGCATACGGATATCGAATAACTAGTAACTAAATGATCGTAAGCTGCATGGCACTATAAAGTGTAAATTCGAAGAAAATCTGACCTGTTTTCAGACAGCCATAGCTACTTGCAAACAACGGAGAACTTCATAACGCGCCAAAACACAGACCTCGTTGAGGAGCTAGTTAGCTGGAAATGTCTGGCAGTGTCTGCAAGCTGTCTTGCAAGCGTTTCAGATAACCCGTTAGCCTGCACAATTCCAAATTAGAACAAATTAAGTATATGTTTAAGCTGAGTATGTTTAATTGTCTCGTTCATTTGTTGCCTTCTAAACCCAACTCAGTTGGCAACTATTAGCTAACGTAGCTAGCTAAACATGGTGGCTACAATTACAACATTGCAGGTTGCAGCGTATCCTGCAAGCTGTCTTTGGACGATCTGCAGGCTGTCTGCCGCCGGGAAAGGCTCCACTGTAAAGAACTACAGGTGAACAAGCATAACATCGATGACTATGAGGTTGAGTACCTCTGTGACTACAAGAAGTCTAAGGTGAGTCAATTAATTCACAATGGGACTATGAAGGCCGGGACAAGTCCTCCGTAGAGTTATCTCGAGCATTGCAACTGTCAGTTGGTGTGGTTCCTTTAACTTTTGGTTTCATATGGATACTGAGAGAGACAGCACGCAATTTTAATTTTACTAGGTAAGTCAGTTAAGAACATATTCTTATTTTCAATGACGGCCTAGGAAAAGTGGGTTAACTGCCTGTTCAGGAACGACAGCTTTGTACCTTGTCAGCTCGGGGATTCGAACTTGCAAGTCCAACGCTCTAACCACTAGGCTACCCTGCCGCAATGACTACATCAAGCTTGTAACGTGACAAATTTGTGTGGTGCATTTTCAGTTTGTTTTGGTTTCAGATTATTTTGTACTCAATAGAAATGAAGGGTAAAAAATGTAGTGCCATTTTGGAGTACAGGCAATCCGGAATAAATTGTGAATAATGAGTGAGAAAGTTGGAGGCACGAAGGTCATAACCCCAAGACATGCTAAACTCTCACAATTACCAATAACAGGACAGATTAGCATCTTTTTTGGGTGGGGGAGTGTTGTGTATGATATTTATCCCTCTAACTTTCTCACTTATTAATAACTATTCATTAATGTAGAAGTGTTTTGAAACATACTCTATTCATATTTACAATAAAAGTGTCTCCAAAATTACTATTAAAGCTGACAGTCTGCACTTTAACCTCACAGGCATTGTATCATTTAAAATCCAAAGTGCTGGAGTACAGAGCCAAAATAACAACAAAAAATGTGTCGCTGTCCCAATACTTTTGGACCTCACTGTAAAATGTACCACGTTCAATATATAATTATTTTGTGGCTTAATACGCAATCCGAGTCATGTGTCCTCTTGTCATCTATCAGGAGCAGGAGTTGTACCTGGTCAAGTGGAAGGGCTTCCCTGAGTCAGCCAACACTTGGGAGCCCCGCAAAAATCTCAAGTGCAAGAAGCTGATGACTCAGTTCCATGAGGACATGGAGCGTGAGCTGAGGCGGAAAAAGAGACGGACCACCTGTCCCAAGCGGCTGGACAAGGACGTAGCCTGGATCCTGGTGCAGAAAGCCAAACTCCGCCAGAGGCTCCAGCGCTGGGAGGCCGACTTGAACAAGACGCGCAACCACCCAGGCCGCATCTTTGTCCTGAACGAGGTGGACCTGGACGGCCCGCCCAGGGACTTCACCTACATCAACACCTATAAGGTGGGCGAGGGCATCGTGCTCAATGAGATGGCCGTTGGCTGTGAGTGTAAGGACTGCTTCAGTGATCCGGTCGGAGGCTGCTGTCCCGGGGCCTCCCTCCACCGCCTGGCCTACACTGACAAGGGCCAGGTGCGAGTGCGTGCCGGGGAGCCCATCTACGAGTGTAACACCCGCTGCAGCTGCGGTTCTGACTGCCCCAACCGAGTGGTCCAGAAGGGCATTCCATTCGACCTGTGCATCTTCAAGACTGGGAACGGCCGAGGCTGGGGCGTGCGCGCACTACAGCACATAAAAAAGAACACCTTTGTCATGGAGTATGTTGGAGAGGTAAGTAGTATTAAGTATTGGCCAATACTTTAGGTAAAATGTATTGGCCTATGTCAACTGCATTTACCAGAATGAGCTATTCTGACATGAAAATGTATAAATTGGATTGGAGTAATGGACAAAGAACATTAGACAAACTTTGTGCTCGTGCTGTGTTTCTATTACGGGTATTTGTGAACAGTTTCTGAAGTGGTGTGTGCATCTGTTTGTCAAGATCATCACATCGGACGAGGCGGAGAAGAGAGGACACCTGTACGACCGGCAGGGTGCCACCTACCTGTTTGACCTGGACTACGTGGAGGACGTTTATACAGTGGACGCTGCTCACCATGGCAACATCTCCCACTTTGTCAACCACAGTGTGAGTGGCACATTATCATATATGTTCACCTTTCAAACCCTGAGGCATACCTGCAGAGTAGCCAAAGCACCATGTCGTACCTTTTTGGTAATAGTATATTTTAGTATTCTAGGTGCAAATGTAAGCAGTCGCATCGTAGACACCGCAGAACGGAAGCGGTTCAACCCATGGATGTTATAGTATTGCACTGTAATAATCTTCCTCAAACAGCATGAAGTGCAGCAAATTTGTCTATTATAGAGCATGTTTTCTCAAAGTTGTATGAAAATCTGAATAGAATTGTGTTTATGAATGTATTATAAGCAGTAGGCTATTCTGAAATAAAGCATTAATTGCTGTAATGTGACCTTAAAGTATGGACCCTTTAAGTTGTCTCTTCTCTGTTTTGCAGTGCAACCCCAACCTGCAAGTATACAACGTGTTTATAGACAACCTGGATGAGAGGCTCCCGAGGATAGCTTTATTTTCAACACGCCCCATCAGGGCAGGAGAAGAGCTCACTTTTGACTACAAGATGCAAAGTAAGTGTGAAGTTTTACTGCCTGACATGTAGGGCTGTGACGATACTAGTAAAAATAGATTTTTTACATTTCAAAAATGTAAACACAAAGCAGACCAATTGCTTTGGTCCTTTAAAAACCTGCTATATGTAAAATATATAGTGTATTATAACTTAGAAAATAAATACATGGGACTCTGGACGACAACATAATGATGTTTGTTTCCAACATTATGGCTGTTTTCCTAAAGAAGGTAAATCTGCTTCGTGATTTGTTTACTTGTCACGATACTAATGAGTATCACGATTCTGGTTTTGTCCCGGCTCTACTAGCATGACCTCAACATGACAGTTTACACATTAAAGGTACAGCTACTGTTACTAATATCAACCGAAAGCAACAATTCACTTGATTTTCCAACAGTTGATCACCATGTAGGTGATTCTTTCGAGCAGCAAGCCCACAGCACGATAGGTAGTGAATTTATCAACATCCAATAAAGCATCGGCTAGTAGCTATCGTGAGCCTCTATTGGTAATCATGATGCAATATCGCTGGAGATTTGCATAGAGTTCAGCTTTCTCAATTGTTTTGCATCGCTCTCTTCGCTTTGCACATTTCAGCTGGCGCATTGAAAATGAATAGGCTCTGTCATTTTGTCATCACCCATCACTGCTAGTGTGCATTGCAGGTAACTTGCTAGCTCCTTTCACTAACTATAAAGGTGGGAGTGGGCACCAAATGTGTCATATTACCTAAACTCATTCCTTTCAGGGTTAGGTAGGAGAGTGCAATTGGGAAACCCCTTTTTTTGTACTACAGTAACACATTAATTACATTGAGTTATACAATTTCAATGAACACTGGACATTTCAACATTACACTTTATTTAGCTTTTCAATCTTGAGTGTGTTTGATGCTTGGGCAAAACAATTTTCATATTTGGCTTGTTAAGCAGTTTGACAATTATGTGGTGCAGGTGAGCTAACCATAACGCATATATCTCAGATGTGCTGTCTTGGTTGAATTTGACTCTTGACATTGTCATTGCAGTTGATCCAGTCGATGCGGAGAGCACAAGGATGGACTCCAATTTCAGTTTAGCGGGACTCCCAAGCTCTCCCAAAAAGCGGATTCGGGTGGAGTGCCGGTGTGGATCTGACACATGTCGGAAGTATCTCTTCTGATATGGATTGTAAACGGAACATCAAAGCTTGAACAGACACTGTGTAATATTTTGGGGCGTTATGAAAATTGTACGGCTTTCTTTGTATTTGTCAACTTTTTTTCTTTTCTTTTTTTACTTTCATGAACTTTTAAGCCTCGTTGGTGCGTTGGGTGATATCAAAAGTGATATGATGCATTTTTGTAATACTATTCTTTTTTTTAAACTTCATTTTAAATGTCCCCAAATGTATCTAGTATGTTGGTAAACCATTTTAGTAAAACAATGGCCAATATGACCTAAATGAACCCGCTTAAACATACATTTTACACATCTGGATTTTAGAATTTCTTCAGCGCTTACATATCTGTTGTGCACTTGTCAGTCTACATTTTGTCAGTGTTTTGAGAATTCAAAATCTCAACCTATAAGTTCAGTGGAACATAGTCATTGCAAATTCTATGGTGCCTAGTCATTTTCACTAGCAGTTCTTCCTGTCTCAAGTCTATTGAGCTTCAAGCCTCGTTGTTGGAAAGAAACATAAGGTGTAAAAGGTGTACTTTTATACTGATATGCTTTCAATGACTTGAGAAAATGATTAAGTTGCAATTCTTCCCCACTTCTTGTAGACAGTGCTGTATGTTGTCCTGAATTAATGTTTTGGAATTTTGTGTACCTCAACTGTCCCAGTGCTTTTTTTGTTTTTGAATTGGCCTACTTTTTCTTAAATGTGAATGAATCCCCCCTGACACTCCCGTTTTGTTGTCCTTCAATTGGTTGTTTGTGAGCTGCAGTATAATTTCACAACAAGCCACACCATGAAACAACTCTCCATGGTTTAAACTATTTGTGAATCAGATGAGAAATGTACTCTGTGTGGAAGTCAATATTATTGTTCATGTAGTAATGTGATGGCCAAACAAAGCTGTTCCTTTTTTCTTTTTCCTTAGTCATTTATATTTAACTTTTTTTTTAAATTCACGTTCATTTGTATCAAAAATATTTTTTAAGGTCTACAGCCAGCAAAAACATTGTAAATAAAAGTTTTAATCTGATTTATTCTTCTAGACAATATTTTGAGTGATGCAGCACTAAAAGCTGAATCAAAATGTAACGTTTACAATTCATTTGAGTACAACCTCCACACCACTAGATGGTGCAGCTGCATTCCTATGACTTCACATCATATCCCCCAATAATATGGTGCTGCTGTAGCTACAGTGAGTGTACAAAACATTTAAGAACAACTTCCTAATATTGAGTCCCCCTCTTGTCCTCAGAACAGCCTCAATTTGTTAGGGTATTTACTCCAAAAGGTGTCGAAAGCATTACACAGGAATGCTTCCCACAGTTGTCAAGTTGGCTGGATGTCCTTCGAGTGGTGGACCATTCTTGATACGCACGGGAAACTGTTGAGTGTGAAACCTAGCAGCCTTACAGTTCTTGACACAAACCGGTGTGCCTGGCACCTACTACCATACTCTGTTCAAAGGTACTTAAATATTTTGTGTTACCCATTCACCCTTTAAGTGGCACACACAATCCATGTCTCAATTGTCTCATGGCTGTATGTTCCCCTTCATCTACAGTGATTGAAGTGGATTTAACAAGTGACATCAATAAAGGATAGCTTTCACCTGGTCAGAATGTAGATATTTTAGGTTTTTAAACTCAACATCAAGCAATGGTGTACTCATTTATTATTATTTTTTTTTTTACATATCTAAAAACCTGTAGCATGATTTCTATACTGGTGATACCCAATAACTGAACATTTATACTTTCCTTTTATAGTTGTCCTGACATTAAGTATTAGCACTAGCTCAATTGGCAAAAAATATGACGTCTGGGTCGACAGTAATTTTGTTCTATCAACATTGAGACAGCAATACCTGTATCTTCCATCTGTCTTTCAGTGAAGAGTAGTGCTTGTCCCTCTATGTATGTCTCACACACAACACACTCCTCCCTCTCTGTCCCTCCACTGCCTGTTCTCACCTCCCACTCTATCAGATGAAATCACCAGGCCACAGCTCCCTCCGCTCTTGGCTCAAGGATATGTACTGGAGCTCTTTTTAGTCAAGGATGTATAGGCAGTAACTGGCATTAGTGAGCACAGCACAGGGCCTTTTCCCTTCCCCTCTCAACGTAGAGGAACTTTTCCCTTCCCCTCAATGTAGAGGAACTTTTCCCTTCCCCTCTCAATGTAGAGGAACTTTTCCCTTTCCCTCTCAACGTAGAGGAACTTTTCCCTTTCCCTCTCAACGTAGAGGAACTTTTCCCTTTCCCTCTCAACGTAGAGGAACTTTTCCCTTTCCCTCTCAACGTAGAGGAACTTTTCCCTTCCCTCTCAACGTAGAGGAACTTTTCCCTTTCCCTCTCAACGAGAGGAACTTTTCCCTTTCCCTCTCAACGTAGAGGAACTTTTCCCTTTCCCTCTCAACGTAGAGGAACTTTTCCCTTTCCCTCTCAACGTAGAGGAACTTTTCCCTTTCCCTCTCAACGTAGAGGAACTTTTCCCTTTCCCTCTCAACGTAGAGGAACTTTTCCCTTCCCCTCTCAACGTAGAGGAACTTTTCCCTTTCCCTCTCAACGTAGAGGAACTTTTCCCTTCCCCTATCAAAGTAGAGGAACCTTTTCCTATCAATTTAGAGGAACTGCACGTGTAAAAAATGTGCAATTCAATGGTTTAAGAAGACACACTCGTTGCATCAGGTTTTTGAATGAACCTCATTGGTTTTAGCACATTCAATTCTCTGTGTCAGGAACAGGCTGAGGGTGAAAAATACTTGAATAAGCATTTGCAGGACTGACATTTTTCAAAATGCAACGAGGCTGCTCCCTGTTAGCTATCATGGACTATCATATCTCAGTCCTCAGAATCTTCTGGTCAGGCAGTTGGCTCTGGTTAGCATTAGCTTTACTTGCGAATTCAGATGTCTGCAGCAGAACCTGGGGCAGCAGGACAACCATGGGGGGCTGCATTAGGCTAGGTGTCTGCTGGGTGAGAGGGCATGCCTGGGACCCTTATTGAATTGGCTGGATTTATGGAGGATCAGAGATGGAAATGGAGAATAAACCAAAGCATCCAGATTGCCCCTGTCTGGAACAGGCATGTGCAAGATCAGGGATTTGATTATATGAATGGACTGACGAGAGTTGTTTTCAGGTTGCTCATCAAAAATGATGAGCAACCTGTATGAGGATATATGACAAATACAGTGCCTTGCGAAAGTATTCGGCCACCTTGAACTTTGCGACCTTTTGCCACATTTCAGGCTTCAAACATAAAGATATAAAACTGATTTTTTTGTGAAGAATCAACAACAAGTGGGACACAATCATGAAGTGGAACGACATTTATTGGATATTTCAAACTTTTTTAACAAATCAAAAACTGAAAAATTGGGCGTGCAAAATTATTCAGCCCCTTTACTTTCAGTGCAGCAACCTCTCTCCAGAAGTTCAGTGAGGATCTCTGAATGATCCAATGTTGACCTAAATGACTAATGATGATAAATACAATCCACCTGTGTGTAATCAAGTCTCCGTATAAATGCACCTGCACTGTGATAGTCTCAGAGGTCCGTTAAAAGCGCAGAGAGCATCATGAAGAACAAGGAACACACCAGGCAGGTCCGAGATACTGTTGTGAAGAAGTTTAAAGCCGGATTTGGATACAAAAAGATTTCCCAAGCTTTAAACATCCCAAGGAGCACTGTGCAAGCGATAATATTGAAATGGAAGAAGGATCAGACCACTGTAAATCTACCAAGACCTGGCCGTCCCTCTAAACTTTCAGCTCATACAAGGAGAAGACTGATCAGAGATGCAGCCAAGAGGCTCATGATCACTCTGGATGAACTGCAGAGATCTACAGCTGAGGTGGGAGACTCTGTCCATAGGACAACAATCAGTCGTATATTGCACAAATCTGGCCTTTATGGAAGAGTGGCAAGAAGAAAGCCATTTCTTAAAGATATCCATAAAAAGTGTTGTTTAAAGCTTGCCACAAGCCACCTGAGAGACACACCAAACATGTGGAAGAAGGTGCTCTGGTCAGATGAAACCAAAATTGAACTTTTTGGCAACAATGCAAAACGTTATGTTTGGCGTAAAAGCAACACAGCTCATGACCCTGAACACACCATACCCACTGTCAAACATGGTGGTGGCAGCATCATGGTTTGGGCCTGCTTTTCTTCAGCAGGGACAGGGAAGATGGTTAAAATTGATGGGAAGATGGATGGAGCCAAATACAGGACCATTCTGGAAGAAAACCTGATGGAGTCTGCAAAAGACCTGAGACTGGGACGGAGATTCGTCTTCCAACAAGACAATGATCCAAAACATAAAGCAAAATCTACAATGGAATGGTTCAAAAATAAACATATCCAGGTGTTAGAATGGCCAAGTCAAAGTCCAGACCTGAATCCAATCGAGAATCTGTGGAAAGAACTGAAAACTGCTGTTCACAAATGCTCTCCATCCAACCTCACTGAGCTCGAGCTGTTTTGCTAGGAGGAATGGGAAAAAATGTCAGTCTCTCGATGTGCAAAACTGATAGAGACATACCCCAAGCGACTTACAGCTGTAATCGCAGCAAAAGGTGGCGCTACAAAGTATATTAACTTAAGGGGGCTGAATAATTTTGCACGCCCAATTTTTCAGTTTTTGATTTGTTAAAAAAGTTTGAAATATTCAATAAATGTCGTTCCACTTCATGATTGTGTCCCACTTGTTGTTGATTCTTCACAAAAAAATAGAGTTTTATATCTTTATGTTTGAAGCCTGAAATGTGGCAAAAGGTTGCAAAGTTCAAGGGGGCCGAATACTTTCCCAAGGCACTGTATGTCTATATAATTTCAAGCATGTGGGATAGCATCAGTTCTAAGTTAATTTGAGGGGAAGCTTCCCAAGTTTGATGTCAAAAGTAGGTATAAAGGAAAGATGACATCAAAAGTTGAAACATAGTTTATAATATTATGGATCTGCGAACTGATCATGAGCTTCTTTCTACCCACAAGTGCTGATCATCTAAAAGACAGATTAAATGACAATGTATGCTAATCTGGGGCTTTGTAAACTTTTGACAACTTGGTGACCTTAAATATGGATAACAAGGCATGGAAAAGGAAGATTGTATGAACCCTGTGAACTCATACTTTTGTTCCGGGGTTATGTCCTCTTTCTGTTGCGTGGGCTAAAAAACATGAGTGCAATACACAAAATAATGTTAGCATTAATATCTTAGGTGAGGAGCAACATACTCTAGCTGAGAATGTTTTATGCCCTGAATCAATATTCAAATTAATGTGATGTTAGTCTTGACGACTGGTTGTAAATTTGGGTGTCTTGTCTTTGAATTCAAGGCATAGAATAAAATGTTGTACTTGCTCCTTACTTTTACATCTTGTGTCCATATCTGCACATAAGGAATGTGTTACATCTAGTAATTGCAATCTGTCAATAGTTTCAAAGGAAATTTATTTTTCATTACAAAAACCAACAACAAAAATCCTAAATGGCCAGAGACATGCTTAACAGCTCAACCATTTTCTTTTTAAATAATACAAGAAAGAAATGGAAATCACACACTCTGACTTGCTGCTTCCATCATATTTAGGGGTTTAAAGACATTTATATAGGTATCCTTCAAACCTCCTCTTGTATTTTACGTTTGATATTCATCTGCAGATTGTTCTGTGAGCTTTGACATTTTGGGGTCCAGTTTAAAGGGTAAAGTTCAAAAAAAGTGTTTAAGTTCTGAAATTCAGGATTTGTTCTACTATCCAGAGACTATTCTTATGATTCTGTATTTTCATAGATTTCATGTATAATAACACTGTGGATGCACACATGTGAAATTTCTTATTTTAAATTCACAACATAAGTATGTATGTAGTCTCTCCACATACAGGGTCATATCTACAGCTACACTGTAAAATCCATGAACTTAGATGAAACATTAAATTAAATATTCAGAAGTCAAATTGGCTTTTGGAAGGCTTTGGGCTTTTACAAAGCCCAACAAACACTACAGAAGAGATAGAAATTGAATCAGTTCTATGATGCAGTGTATTTCAAACCAAACAAAAATCATGTATAACATTATTTTATATGATGTTATTCCTTTCACTGAGACACATTGGAAATGAATAAGAGTGCAATAATCATAGTGTCTGTGTGGATAGAACCACTCACCCCAAGACAATCTCAAACTGTCTTCAACCTTTATATTCCCATACAAGCAATAACATAATCCCCATTCAGACAGAAAGCTCTGTCGTCCAATTTAGAGGAATTGCACGTGTACATTTTTTTGCAATTCAATGGTCTAAGAAGACACACTCGTTGCATCAGGTTTTTGAATGAACCTCATTGGTTTTAGCACATTCAATTCTCTGTGTCAGGAACAGGCTGAGGGTGAAAAATACTTGAATAAGCATTTGCAGGACTGACATTTTTCAAAATGCAACGTGTTTCTGGCCATTCCTATTCCCCAAATATCCTTGGTTTTCATCCCTCTAGCCTCTAAACATACACACCATCATACTTACGTACAGAAACACTCACACACACATGCATGGTAAAAATATGATGACCGGGACCCCCTCCCCCACCCTCCCCGCCCGCCTTCAATTCCAAGTTAGTCCATGGTCCATATAACACACATTAAATAGTACAGAGGTCACAGTTAATTTACAAAAGGTAGTGTGCCTGAAGCAACAAAAAAAGCACTGTCAGGCATTTATGCTTATCAAAAGATCACTCCCGGTCTCCCTCCTTCCCCCCCCAACACCAACCAACCCCAAAATTCACACATCTTTTTTCATTCCTTGTTTTCACAGATCAATACACAACACCAGACTCATCCCCTCCCACTGATAAGGGAAGAAACAACAACAAAAATTCTGAAAGAAATCCACAATAATCCAGGAAGGGCTTTTGTTAATTCCATTAATTGTCCGTTTTGGATTAAAGTTTCCTCTGTCCTTTGTACACTCCAGTGTTACAATTTGGCAAGTGTTTTTTCTCTAATACCATCCTTGTTAAAGTTTTTGACAGGAGCTTTTACTTTTAGGTTGCGGGGGGGGAGAGTTATGTGTTCCCACCGAAAGTCATTAATTACACAGTGTTGTGTTTCCCCATTAGTTGGAATAATCCCTTGATGTTTATTACTTCAACACATAGAGGCATACAGCTGTCAACTCTTTCTTGCATTGGTTAGAAACAAACCTTTTTTTCTTTTTCTTTTACAGAGTAAGGCCATAACCCAGGTAATAGAAATAACAATTCAAAGTTATGTTGGTTTTCACTGTTATTGTTAGTTTGTGTCATTGTTATTGTTTGCAGACAACAGTAGACAATTAGAAAACCAAAAGAAACGTACAGTTGTACCCACAAAGGGATAGTATCACGTTCCAAACCTCTCCTTGACATTCACTTAAAATATTACATTCTCTGTGTCCTGGCCTACACCTGGTTAGCACTCTGGTTCAATTCTAAATCATGTTAAGAAAAAAACAATTGATTTATCATACTCCAATGTGCAAAAACATAAACGGGCAAGTTCCCCCCCCCCCCCCCCCCCCACCCCTGTTCCAAGACCTTCGTGTGAAGTGATGATGTCATCAAATATAAATAACTTTATCCTATCTGAAGATGTAAACATTCTGAGTTAGCTTTTATGAACATTACTATCAGTTGTCTCTTTAAACAATTTGCGAGATTTCCAAGGTGTTCAATCATCTGTAACAATACCACCTGCAGCAACAGGAATTTAGAAAGAGCACTGAGCATTTTCTGTCAATGTATCATTGGATTTCTGTTATAAAATGGACTCAGATTTTCATAGTTTGTCCTTGATTGGGGCATTGTTTTGTTTAAAAGTTATCCTCAGGAATCATGGGATAACACAAATGTCACCTAAACATGCACGTCATAATTCTGTCTGACTATTAACACTTCACAATTAGTATCTGCTAATTTCTGTTCAACGCGAACGAACACAAGATCAAACTTTTCTCCGCGGCAGCTCTTGTTAACACGTGTTTTTTCCCCATGTCCTATTGTTCGCTGATTTGAGGTGCTCGTTAGACCAAATGAGAAGGTTACTTGCACATTTTCGTAACGTATGACCATGCCATAATAACTCTTGCTGACTTTCTATGATAGCCTCTTGTCAGTTTCTACTTCCGTCGACTTCACTAAATCTTGCATGTTTTCTTTCAAGGGTATTAGTTGTTCAAATCATCAAAATGAATGTAGATCTCAAGGTGGACAAATAGATAAACATAATAATTAATCTGAGAAACACCACATAAACCCGTGAGAATGCCTGAATATGCTATTCGTACAAAACTCATATTTTGTACGTTTGACTGTGTTACTGATGCCTTTGATTCAAGCAGTTGAAGGAAGCAGTTTCATATTTGTTCCACATTAAAAGTAAGAATACATACATGCATCTGAGATGGACACTTTTGTTGTTGGTTCAGTCTCCTATTCTTTCTGTGTGGAGAAGGCCATTTATATAAAACAAATGTTTAAAAAAATGGCAGTTAGCAGTTTAATGTAACTGATCTAAAAATTAATCCAAATCTATAAGCTGAAGTCAAAGGTGTTTTTGGTTTGATAATAAAATGTGGAAATCATACATTCTTTCTATAATAATTTTAGACCAACAATTGGTTTCATGGTTTCTACACTGCAGCAACCACATGCCTGTTACTGTGTGT
This sequence comes from Oncorhynchus masou masou, assembly GCF_036934945.1. NCBI lineage: Eukaryota > Metazoa > Chordata > Actinopteri > Salmoniformes > Salmonidae > Oncorhynchus > Oncorhynchus masou. Next base: position 25,443,121 of record NC_088244.1, read on the forward strand.
AATAATCCACCAATAAGACTTTAGAAAAACAATTTAGAACATCCCAAATGAGCTTGAAATACCTCTGCTCTCCTCTGACAAGGAGAAACCCAGATACATCACATGGAGGTGAATGGAATTCTGAAATGTTAACCTCCTCAACAGTTCCAGACTCTGACACCCACCCCTTTAAATCATCTTGCACTGAATCAAAGGCCACAACAACTCAAATGGTCCCTCAGTCAACCCCCCCCACCCTCCCCCCCCAGGTAACGACCGCCCACCGTCCCCCTCACATGACGCGATAAGGCTCTCGGGGCAGATGAGGTTTAGTCCTACAGCTGGCTGGCAGGTGTGCCAGGAGCCCCTTCTTCAGGTCCTTGTTGAGGAAGAAGCAGACAATGGGGTTTACCCCTGCCTGGGCAAAGCTCATCCATACGGTGGTGGAGAGGTACCGGTGCGGTATGGTGCAGGCCTTAACAAACACCCGCCAGTAGCAGGCCACTATGTAGGGTGACCACAGCACCAGGAACAACAGGGTGATCACGTAGAACATCCTGCCGAGCTGTTTCTCCGCCTTGAACTCCTCCATGCCCAACAGGCGCCGGTTCTGGTTGTGCAAGTTCTGCCGGATGCCCAGCAGGGTGGGCGGCATGGGGCCCCGACCAAAGCCTGCGATCCAGTTGGCTGCCGCCTGGCCGGTGGCGCCAGGCCCATGGAAGGTCCAGTTTTGGCTAATAGCTGGCACCATCTGGACGGGCTTCATCTTGCGGTGCTTGTACTCGAAGAGCAGCAGTTTCATGTAGACCACGTGCGTGGCCAGGATCAGCACAGCCAGCATCAGCATAAAGCCCAGTGTGTCGTTTGCCTTGAAGTAGCGGTGCTCGAAGATGCACTGATCCTCCTCGCGGATGAACTTGTAGGTGCCCACATCAAAGACAGGTGGGAAGGCCATGGCCACTGACAGCGTCCACACCATGCACACCACCGCCACGCACGTCCAGAAGGTCATGCGCTTGGAGTAGAAGCGGTGGTGGGCGATGGCCATGTAGCGCGTCACGCTGATGCAAAACAGCATGAAGGCGGCATGGAAGCAGAAGAGTACGGCCATGAAGGCCACCACCTTGCAGCTGAGCACGCTGTAGGTCCAGGCCGAGCCGTTCTTGATGGACACCAGCACGAAGGGGAAGCAGACTGCCGAGCGGATGGTGTCGGCCAGGCACAGATCCAGCAGGAAGTAGTAGGGGGCCTTGTGCAGGGCCCGGTCCCTGAGGACCAGCAGAGACACCACCAGGTTCCCCACCAGGCTGATGCAGATGATTAGCCCCAGTAGGACCAGTTTGATGTAGGTGGACACAGCTGACGATGGGCCCCCGACTGCTATCCCTCCCGTTGTGGCCACCACCGCCGCCAGGGGACCGCCGAGCCCCTCACTGGTCTCGTTGCCATTGGCCATCCCTTTGTCTCCCAGGTTATACCCTCTTCTCTCCTGAAATCCACTCCTCCTTCTCCCTCTCCTCCTCCGCCTCCTCCTCCAGCTGCCCTTTTGTTCGTCCTCGTGGTTGCCTCTCCTTTTGATCTCACATGGAACCGGAGCGCTTCAGTCCGCATTGCCCCATTTTTCACTAAGCCCCTTGTTTCCTGTAGCTCTACCTCTCGTGCCTCTTCTTCTCACAGCTTCAGCTCCTGTAAACAGGAAGTAAGCATTAAATGTTTGGATGGACTTCCATGTCTGACATCAGTGTGGAATAATACAGTGTAAGCGTTTGCAGGGAGTATACTGTATAAGGTTAATATGAGAGTTGTGTGTCTCTTGGCTTTTCTAATAGTAAAATGCAATGCTTTTATGATTCCAGCATTGGCCTAGCTGGACTGCAGCAGTTGGTTTGTAAAATGTCATAATTTCCAGGAAGTGGTGGTTATGATATGCAATGATTACCTAACTGTCAATATCGTGCTAGGCCAATATGGAGTTAGGTAAGAGTATGAAGTGTTAGACATAGCAACCGTGTAACTACCTATATGTAGATGATTAGCTCTAGTAGCCCCAGTTTACATACAGCGGGTTCCAGAATGATTGGATCCCTTGATAAGGATGAGCAAAAAATACAATATCAAATAAATGATACAAATACTGAGCTAAATTGTATGCTCATTTAATACAAAAAAATATGGAAGATATTTGTCAAAATTATTATTGTCAAAATAGTTTTCAATACTCCAGCAGCATTTTTTACATTTGTATTTATGTCACTTAGCACAGTGGTTCCCAAACTCTGGGGCCCGTGGGTCCCCACTCCCCCCAAAATAAATAATACAACAAATTCACGCTGGCTTTCAATTTACTCTTAAAAGTTATAATAGTAGAATGCACAAGGTGCAATTTTGAAATTGGGTAGTGCATCATCAGTTCCTCTTGTCATGTCAGTCATTGCAGACCTTAGAGAGTTGTTTATAATTTGTCAGAAATGTCCAGATCAACTAGCCCATGTCAGCTACATTTTTTTTAGCCCATACATACTGTTGTCAATTTTTTGACACTCAAATATCACATGACATGGAAAAATTTATAGAATTGCAAGAAAATTTGCTTTAAAACTGAACATTTTTCTTTGCACCCTGACAAAATGTGTAGAATTGCAAGAAATAAGCTTTAAACCTGCAAAATTCTCTGAACAGTGATGGTGCCCATAGAAATAGACATGGCGCGTGATGTTCCCCAATGCTGGAAAGGGGGGCCCCGAATGAAAAAGTGTGGGAACCCCTGTCTTAAGAGAGCTATTTATAACTATTCAGAAATCTCCAGATCAACTAGACCATGTCAGCTAATGATCCCTTAATAAAGATGAGGTCAAAAGACTGTATAAAATGTATAATACAAATACTGAGTATATTGTATGCTACCAAAAAATAGAACAATTATATTATTTTATACTAATACAATTGCTCAGAGAAAGAGGTTGTGTTTAACAAGTAATAAAAAATATAGAAGAGATATTGATCAAAATGATTGGATCATCTGTTTTCAATACTCCAGCACCCTCCCCCTGCGAGGATAATGACACTGAGCCTATTCTAAAATGTTTTATGACATTAAAGAACACATTGGGAGGGATCTTAGACCAGTCCTCCATTCAGAATCTTTCCAGATCCTTTATATCCTTCACCTGTGCTTATTGACTGCCCTCTTCAATTCAAACAACACATTTTCAATGGGGTTCAATTCTGGAGACTGAGATGGCCATTGCAAAATGTTGATTTTGTGGTAAATTAACAATTTCTTTGTGGATTTTGGTGTGCGCTTGTGGTTATTGCCTTGCTAGAAGATTCACTTGCGGCCTCCGCGCAGAGGCAACCAGGTTTTCGACTTGGAATGGTCTAATGTCCTTCCCAATATGTTCTCCAATCTCATAAACATTTTAGAAAAAGGCTCAGTGACTTTATCCTCGCATGGGGAGGGTGCTGAGCAGCTAGGCAAAAATGGAGGAAAACTAAAATTCCAGAGAACCTATCATCCTTTCACTCCCTCTTCTTTACCATCTCTTCTGTATCCTCTGCTAAAGCCACTTTCTATCACTCTTAATTCCAAGCCTCTGCCTCCAACCCTGGGAAACTATTTTCCACCTTCTCCTTCCTCCTTAATCCTCCACCTCCTCTCCCTCCTTCCTCTCTTGATAAAAGGTTGATGACATCCACTCCTCATTCACTCAGCATACTGAGTCCACTGGTCCCACTCCCACAGAACTCCCCTACGCCTTGACTTCTTTCTTCCTTCTCTCTTCAGCTGAAATCCTGCTGAAATCCAGCTGCCCGACAACCTGCCCACTCGACAGCCATCCCCTCTTCCCTTCTCCAGACTATCTCTTGAGACCTTCTCCCATTCCTCCCTCATCAACCCATCCCTGACCACTGGCTGCGTCCCCTCTGACTTCAGGATGGCCAGAGTATATCTTCTCAAGAAACCAACACTCAACCCCTCTGATCGGTATCCCTTCATTCTTTTCTTTCCTAAACACTTGAGCGTGCTTTCTCTGACCAACTCTCTCGTTATCTCTCTCAGAAAGATCTTCTTGACACTAATCAGTTCGACTTCAAGACAGGTCACTCAAATGAGGCTGCTCTTCTCTGTGGCAAAGCTGACTCTCTCTCTCTGCTGTTCTCATCCTCCTCGATCTATCTGCTGCCTTCGACACTGTGAATTACCAGACCCTCCTCTCCACCCTCTCAGGATTGTGCGTCTCATGCTCTGCACACTCCTGGATTGCATCCTACTTGGCATGTGCTCCTACCAGGTGGCGCAGAGAGGATCTGTGTCTGCACCATGTGCTCTCACTACTGGTGTCCCCCAGGGCTCAGTTCTAGGTCCTCTCCTCTTTTCTCCATACACCAAGTCACTCGGCTCTGTCATATCCTCTCATGGTCTCTTCTATCATTGCTATGCGGATGACACTCATCTACTTTTCTCATTCCCCCCTTCTGACACCCAAGTGGCAACACGCATCTCTGCGTGCCTGGCAGATATCTCTGCGTGTCTGTCAGCCGGCCACCTCAAGCTCAACCTCAACAAGACGGAGCTGCTCTTCCACCCAAGACCTCTCCACCATGTTTGAAAACTCTACTGTGTCCCCCTCCCAGAATGCAAAAGACCTTGGCGTAACCCTGGAAAATACCCTGTCGTTCTCTGCAAACATCAAAGCAGTGACTCGCAGGTTCATGCTCTACAACATCCATAGAGTACAACTTTTCCTCACACAGGAAGCGGCGCAGGTCCTAATCCAGTCACTCGTCATATCCCTTCTGGACTACTGCAACTCTCTGCTGGCTGGACTCCCCGCTTGTGCCATCTAACACCTACAACTTATCCAGAACACTGCAGCCCGTCTAGTGTTCAACCTCCCAAGTTCTCTCTTCACCCCACGCCTCCATACTCTCCACTGGCTTCCAGTCGAAGTGGGCATCCACTACAAGACCATAGTACCTGCCTATGGAGCAGCAAAAGGAACTGCCCTGCTCTACCTTCAGGCTAAGCTCAAACCCTACATCCGAGCGCTCTGTTCTGCCACCTCTGGTCTCTTGGTTGTCCCACCCCTACGGGAGCAGTGGTCAAAGCTCTCCTCTGTCCTGGCACCCCAATGGTGGAAACAGCTTTCCCCTGATGCTAGGACAGCACTGTACATGCCCATCCTACGAAAATGTCTGAAAACCTACCTCTTCAAAGAGTATCTTAAATAATGAATCTGCCTTATGTCTCAGCTAGTTTAAGATGAATGCACTAATTTGATCTGGATAAGAGTGTCTGCTAAAAATAAAAAAAATTACTAAAATGCAAATGTAATTATATGGTTCTGGAGTATTGAAAACAGAGGATCCAATCATTTTGACCCATATCTTTTTATATATTTTTTATATTACTTGTTTAACAAATGAGCATACAATTTAACCCAGTATTTGAATTATTTATTTTATACAGTATTTTTTGCTCATCCTTATCAAGGGATCCAATAATTCTGGACCCCACTGTATTTAGTACATCGTAATAATAAGGTATGTTATTCTATTTCAGTAAACTCTTTACGGGATAGTTTGGGATTTTGACAATGAACCCCTTTATCGACTTCCCCAGAGTCAGATGGACCCGTAGATACAATTATTATTATTGTTCACTAAGCTAACTCTAGTTAGAATTGGCTCGCAAAACTACTTCTAACTTCCTTCATACTGGACGCAGAGACATACAAATGGTATCCTGAACTATCCCTTTAACTCATTTTCCATCTTTATGTCCAAGTCTGTCCCACCTTCCCCACCCTTTACCCCCAAATAAAGTTCTGACTGTAGTTGTTTACAACATTAATACATTGTATTATAGCCCCTATCTTCGCGCATTGTACAAGGCCTGTAATACAGAATCAAATGTCATGTTCAAGAGATGTTCAAGTCATCATCCTCGGAATTACACAAATCATTTGTCCCATGGAATCAATCAATTGTTTCTACAAGGGGCGAAACAGGACTCACATAGGCATCTGCTGTAGCATGCTGTGGAACATCTTCTCCTTCCCCCTCAACACCAATCATATCAGCTGTTTTCTCCACACGCTACATGGCATGCCAGCAACTAGTCTGTCACAGTAATTACCTCGCTTGTTGCTAGGCTACAACACCTTACATTATTTGTGTGTGTGTGTGTGTGTGTGTGTGTGTGTGTGTGTGTGTGTGTGTGTGTGTGTGTGTGTGTGTGTGTGTGTGTGTGTGTGTGTGTGTGTGTGTGTGTGTGTGTGTGTGTGTGTGTGTGTGTGTGTGTGTGTGTGTGTGTGTGTGTGTGTGTGTGCGTGTGAGTGAGTGAGTGAGAGAGACCGTGTGTGCAGAGAGGGGGTTTTCTGTGTGTGTGAAGGAGATGGGGGAAAACAAATCACTTGTGAAGTTGAGATGGCATTTGCTTGATGAAGCCTCATTGGTGCAGTCACTTTGGGGACCACTGACCGGGCATTTCCAAAAGAGGTTGAACAGTAACACTTTAGATGTACAGTATGTCTGATAGCTCAGTGGTGTGCATGTGTAGGTGTCTGTGCTCTCTTGTGTATGAGTGTGTGTGTGTGTGTGTGTGTGTGTGTGTGTGTGTGTGTGTGTGTGTGTGTGTGTGTGTGTGTGTGTGTGTGATGGGAGTCAATCAGTATTGACCCCTCCACCACCATCATTTGTATTGATGAAACCTTCGGAAGTGATCGGGGGAATGCACAGGTGATGATTATGGAGTATGTGAGTTCTACAGGAGAGAGAAGGGCTTAGAACCATTGTTTCACCGCAGGCATACTAATGTATTTCTGTCACAGTAATTACAGCCGCTTGTTGCTAGGCTACAGGACCATTCTGCCTTGTGCTGTGTTATTCTGTGTGTGTGTGTGTGTGTGTGTGTCTGTCTGTCTGTCTGTCTGTCTGTCTGTCTGTCTGTCTGTCTGTCTGTCTGTCTGTCTGTCTGTCTGTAAGTCTATATGAACTATTGTGATGAATGGTGGGGAATTTGATAGTTTCAGATGGAGAATAGCTATGGTTTCGTTTTTTCTGGGGAGTGCATACCATATGAGAAAGCCAATGAATGTATCACATAATAAACTGTTTTCAGTTATTAGTGCACCCATAGTTAGTTCTCAAAGTCTATGATTACACTTCAGAATAATTTTCTTAGTAATCAATTATTTATACGTAGAGTAAAATGATTCTACACATTTAGAATAATTTCTAAAACATTTATAAGCATACCTGAGTATTTATGATGGCGTAATAATTAAAGTTATTATAAAGTGCTAACACAGTTACTCATAATAACCCAGTGGTCCCGGATGAACCCAGTTTTCCTTCATTTAAAATAACACCCATATTATTGAATAATAATGCTTATATTAATGAATAAGAGCTGAAATACATACAGTGCCTTGCGAAAGTATTCGGCCCCCTTGAACTTTGCGACCTTTTGCCACATTTCAGGCTTCAAACATAAAGATATAAAACTGTATTTTTTTGTGAAGAATCAACAACAAGTGGGACACAATCATGAAGTGGAACGACATTTACTGGATATTTCAAACTTTTTTAACAAATCAAAAACTGAAAAATTGGGAGTGCAAAATTATTCAGCCCCCTTAAGTTAATACTTTGTAGCGCCACCTTTTGCTGCGATTACAGCTGTAAGTCGCTTGGGGTATGTCTCTATCAGTTTTGCACATCGAGAGACTGAATTTTTTTCCCATTCCTCCTTGCAAAACAGCTCGAGCTCAGTGAGGTTGGATGGAGAGCATTTGTGAACAGCAGTTTTCAGTTCTTTCCACAGATTCTCGATTGGATTCAGGTCTGGACTTTGACTTGGCCATTCTAACACCTGGATATGTTTATTTTTGAACCATTCCATTGTAGATTTTGTTTTATGTTTTGGATCATTGTCTTGTTGGAAGACAAATCTCCGTCCCAGTCTCAGGTCTTTTGCAGACTCCATCAGGTTTTCTTCCAGAATGGTCCTGTATTTGGCTCCATCCATCGTCCCATCAATTTTAACCATCTTCCCTGTCCCTACTGAAGAAAAGCAGGCCCAAACCATGATGCTGCCACCACCATGTTTGACAGTGGGTATGGTGTGTTCAGGGTCATGTGCTGTGTTGCTTTTACGCCAAACATAACGTTTTGCATTGTTGCCAAAAAGTTCAATTTTGGTTTCATCTGACCAGAGCACCTTCTTCCACATGTTTGGTGTGTCTCCCAGGTGGCTTGTGGCAAACTTTAAACAACACTTTTTATGGATATCTTTAAGAAATGGCTTTCTTCTTGCCACTCTTCCATAAAGGCCAGATTTGTGCAATATACGACTGATTGTTGTCCTATGGACAGAGTCTCCCACCTCAGCTGTAGATCTCTGCAGTTCAACCAGAGTGATCATGGGCCTCTTGGCTGCATCTCTGATCAGTCTTCTCCTTGTATGAGCTGAAAGTTTAGAGGGACGGCCAGGTCTTGGTAGATTTGCAGTGGTCTGATACTCCTTCCATTTCAATATTATCGCTTGCACAGTGCTCCTTGGGATGTTTAAAGCTTGGGAAATCTTTTTGTATCCAAATCCGACTTTAAACATCTTCACAACAGTATCTCGGACCTGCCTGGTGTGTTCCTTGTTCTTCATGATGCTCTCTGCGCTTTTAACGGACCTCTGAGACTATCACAGTGCAGGTGCATTTATACGGAGACTTGATTACACACAGGTGGATTGTATTTATCATCATTAGTCATTTAGGTCAACATTGGATCATTCAGAGATCCTCACTGAACTTCTGGAGAGAGTTTGCTGCACTGAAAGTAAAGGGGCTGAATAATTTTGCACGCCCAATTTTTCAGTTTTAGATTTGTTAAAAAAGTTTGAAATATCCAATAAATGTCGTTCCACTTCATGATTGTTTCCCACTTGTTGTTGATTCTTCACCAAAAAAATACAGTTTTATATCTTTATGTTTGAAGCCTGAAATGTGGCAAAAGTTCGCAAAGTTCAAGGGGGCCGAATACTTTCGCAAGGCACTGTAAATGTAAACGACTGGTCAAAAGTTTTAGAACACCTACTCATTCAAGGGTTTTTCTTTATTTTTTACTTTTTGTTATTACTATTTACCATTGTAGAATAATAGTGAAGATATCAACACTATTAAATAACACATATGGAATCATGTAGTAAACAAAAAAGTGTTTATAAAAAAATATTTTATATTTGAGATTCTTCAAATAGCCACCCTTTGCCTTGATGACAGCTTTGCACTCTCTTGGAATTCTCTCAACCAACTTCATGAGGTAGTCACCTGGAATGCATTTCAATTAGTTAATTTGTGGAATTTCTTTCCTTCTTAATGCATTTGAGCCAATCCAGTTGTGTTGTGACAAGGTAGGAGGGGTATACAGAAGATAGACTTGTTTGGTAAAAGACCAAGTCCATATTATGGCAAGAACAGCTCAAATAAGCAAAGAAAAATGACAGTCCATCATTACTTTAAGACATGAAGGGCCAGTCAACCCGGAAAATTTCAAGAACTTTGAAAGTTTCAAACTGCAGTCGCAAAAACCATCAAGCGCTATGATGAAACTGGCTCTCATGAGGACCGCCAAAGGAATGGAAGACCCAGAGTTACCTCTGCTGCAGAGAATAAGTTAATTTGAGTTACAAGCCACAGACATTTCAGCCCAAATAAATGCTTCACAGAGTTCAAGTAACAGACACATCTCAACATCAACTGTTCAGAGGAGACTGAGTGAATCAACCATTCACGGTCAAATTGCTGCCAAGAAACCACTACTAAAGGACATCAATAAGAAGAAGAGACTTGCTTGGGCCAAGAAACATGAGCAATGGACATTAGACCGATGGAAATTTGTCCTTTGGTTTGGAGTCCAAATTTGAGATTTTTAGTTCCAACCGGATGGTCTCCGCATGTGTATTTCCCACTGTAAAGCATGGAGGAGGAGCGGTTATGTTGTGGGGATGCTTTGCTGGTGACACTGTCTGTGATATATTTAGAATTCAAAGGCACACTTAACCAGCATGGCTATCACAGCATTCTGCATCGATACACCATCCCATCTGGTTTGTGCTTAGTGGGACTATCATTTGTTTTTCAATAGGACAACGACCCAACACACCTCCAGGATGTGTAAGGGCTCTTTTACCAAGAAGGAGAGTGATGTAGTGCTGCATCAGATGACCTGATCTCCACAATCACCAGACCTCAACCCAATTGAGATGGTTTGGGATGAGTCAGACCGCAGAGTTAAGGAAAAGCAGCCAACAAGTCCTCAGTATATGTGGGAACTCCTTCAAGACCGTTGGAAAAGCATTCCTGATTGAGAGAAGCTGATCGAGAGAATGCCAAGATTGTGCAAAGCTGTCATCAAGGCAAAGGGTGGCTATTTGAAGAATCCCAAATATAAAACATATTTTGATTTGTTTAACACTTCTTTGGTTACTACATGATTCCATATGTGTTATTTCATAGTCTTGATGTCTTCACTATTATTATACAATGTAGAAAATAGTACAAATAAAGAAAAACCCCTGAAATAATAGGTGTTCTAAAACTTTTGACCGGTAGTGTACCTTTAAACCAATTTCAAATGGCATATTTAAAAAAGAAAACCTATAGGGGCCCAATCTCTCATATACATATATTTTTGTTCCATTTTTGATTTGTTATAGTAAATCCAATATTTCAGATATAAACAGGGGCTTACCTAATTAGTCATGAGACATTTTTAAACCAAAGTAATGTTACAGTTTTGTATTGCTAGCTATAGAAAGGGACTGTGGTATCATTTGACTCTGTTCACATGATGTAATACTATGGTCATGTAGACATAATGTCTTCTATATTACCATTCCTTATGGTTACATTTGTGGAATACTATAGATTCCAACAAGCGACCGGGGGCCCTGTTACTGCTTATGTCGCTTATGCCTGGGGCCAGCCCTGGGTGGCACCTGATATGTTGAGTTAGTAGATTAACAATAGCTAGATGAAGTATGTGGTTGTGTGTCACTTGTCTGCGTCAATAGCAGAATCACAGCAGAAACACACACCTGTCATAGGCTAATAATGGGCAAATTATTAGAATCATTATTTTTTTAAATTGTAGCATACACTATTGGTGTCTCCTATTCAATCACCTCATTGCACTTTAGGCCTAAGTTATTTAGAATGAATTAGGCTATTCCAGAGCCTTATATTGAGATAAAGAATCTATAATCCAAATATAAGGCTCTGGTCTATTACATTTCATGTGACTTTATTAGTCTATGTGGCATGAACCTTGGTGGCTAGAGCATGAGAACAGTTTGTAGAAGCCCTATAGTCAGGGCCGGCTCTAGTCTTTTGGAGGCCCTAAGCAATATTTGGTTTGGGGGAATGCTAACAAGCAGGCCAAATCTTGACAGCAGAGAGTTTTAAAGTTAATTTCCTGAAATTCTACAAATTTTGCCTCGGGGCAGGGAGACATTTTTGCTGTTTTAAAGCAAGTTTTCTGCAGTTCTACCCATTTTGCCATGGGGTGGAGAGAGCATTTAGCAATTTTATAACACATTTCTTGCAATTCTACTCATTTTGCCGCTTATGTTGCTTATGCCTGGAGGCCAAAAAGGTATAAAAGAAATAGGCATATGAAGAATAGATTATTAATATACAGAAAGATGTGAGTGGAAAAAGAGTTCAAACGATGGGAAAAAAAGATATTGATGAGGTAAGATTACATCATCATGTGTAGGCCTATATCATTTTGATTGCCAAATGAATATACTGGCTATAGGGATATAAGAGCTTCACAGGAATACCAAAAGGCTATACATCATGAAGGGAGGGGCCTGGAGAAATTGGAGTGGGTTGTTGGTAGCTGAGCCATTGTCAAGAACTGGATAGCAACAGCAATAGAGTACCGCTGCCATGGTCGCGGTGGGAGGAGGCGACGCGGAATTCACCAACCAAAGGAGCCGGAATCACTCTGACACTGTTCAACACCGACCGAATGCAATTATAAACAACCGTATTAGAATATGAATAAATACATCCGGGGCTAGGGAAAATACAATAGGTTTAGTGGTGGCTTGACACGTCATGTTTGAAGTTAAGTAAATGCATGAACAATTGCGAATAGGCCTAGAGCCTATGGTAGACTGGGTCATTTGAAGCATTCAACTTGATCCGATCCTTTCAGAATTCATGAACAGATGATGTTGATAATAATTCATCAACGAGGGCTGATGACGAGACCCCAACACCCCAGTTGCATCGCATTCGCAAATGGGTAGACCTGTATCGATGCTGTCATAACGGAAATTCGCCCAGTGAATAATATAGCTACCGATTGTTATAGCCTCGTGTCCATAATGCGGTTCCCTGTTGCAATTTACCATAGGGCATAGATCACAGAAATGGCACTTAAATCTGCAGTGGTGTGTGTCGACTATAATAACCAGAAGATATTACGGGCCTAGATGTACAGTTTGTCTATGGCATGCGTCATGGGGCTGCATGAATCATAACAGAAATAGGCTATGTTGTAACCCCCCCAAAATGGGTTTCACACACGTTAACGAATTAACCAGGTACCTGAGGGGGAAAAAATAAGGCTACGTGGGGCCGAGAAGTAATAACAAAAAAATGACATAGGAAGGTGAAAGGAAATCTTACCTTATTTATTATGCTTGTCCTCGAGACAAAGGCTTAGGATTTTATTCTAGGCCGCTTGTTGCAGTCCACATTAAATATAAAATGATTCAAAGATCATGGTAAAGCAACAGTAAATGGCATAGAGGGGTCAACAAAACGAGCATAAATTCCAAATATAATCCACAATGAATGTCGACATCCTTCACAATTAAATGACTGCAAACATAATTTATACAGGGTATTGTCACCTCAGTAGAATCAGATCTTAATGCACATATACTTTTACTTTTGCAAGGCTCCCCCGTCAATTAAGCCTGTTGCAGACTTCTTAAATAAACACAGGTTTTAAAGAACAAAAAGGATCGTTTCCTCTTTTTTCGTGTGCATGTCATGTCTTCGGGTTTTCCATAAAGCTCTCCCAATGTTCAGCAATACATTCCCATCACACTGACAGAATAGAACAAATGGGTCAATTCCAATTCTGACAATCTTTTCTGTTTTCAAATACTTATTTCTCGGTGTCATCAACTGGATCCTATCACTGGTAAACGCATCTCAATTTTGAAAATAACGGTGTTCATATTACAGAACAGCACGCTTTTATTGTGGGTCTTGCTCTGCTTGTTGGATTCTCCATCAAAAAAGAGACGCCTTTTTTCGACCATTCTAGTCTCCTGTGATTTTATAGTTTCAGTGATAACCCATCCTCCATATTCAACTGTAGGCCAATATGCGGACTCCGTTCAGAGTGCAGTCATCCTTTTTGAAAATATGTACACTGTGTCTGTAGGCGCCCTATATATTTAAAAATGCACCCGTCTGGTTTGGTCTTTGATGGGATTGAAAAAACGATTCATTGTTTGCGGTGATAAATCCCAAATCCCAGGTCTTTCACGGACATGTCAAGTCGTTCGGAATCCATCCTCAGTCATTGTATAAATAATGAAAACTAGAAATGACCTAAATGAAATGGCTGTTAGCAATGGTGAATTGGAAACAGTGGCTCTCGTCTATGCGCGGAGCCTCGGGTTTCCCTCGGCTCCCTTCGGAATTAGCGAGGTAAGATTCGGGATCTTCCGGAATAGGACAGGCGCGAAGTACCGTGTTCGAGAGAAAAAAGAATCCGTGTGATACACAATCTGTCACATAACTTCACTACATGGAAAGGATATTGGAAATATTATCTCCCCTCTTCATGATGTGACAGTTTGAAGTTACTGCGCCCCTTTTTTTTAGAATAAGCATATATTTCAATTGCTGTAGGCTATTGTTTTTAATGTTGTTGCTTTCCCATCATGGTGGTAGGCCCTATAATAAAGTATTACTTGACCTGATCATGTGATAGCAAAGTATATTTATATGTAAATATAGATTGTTTATACAGTGAGCTCCAAAAGTATTGGGACAGTGACAATTTGATTTGAAATTATATATGCTACCTGGATTACGGATAGTCCTGAATGAATCGTGAATAATGATGAGTGAGAAAGTAACAGACGCCCAAATATCATACCCCCAATACATGCTAACCTCTCACCATTACAATAACAGGGGAGATTAGCATTTTTTTGGTGGGTATGATATTTGTGCGTCTGTTACTTTCTCACTCATCATTATTCACGATTCATTCAGGACTATCCGTAATCCTGGTAGCATCCACATTAATGTAGAAGTGTTTAGAAACATATTCTATTCTTATTTACGTTAAAAGTGTCTCCAAAATAACACAATACATTATTTACCATAGCCATTGTATCATTTCAAATCCAAAGTATTGGCGTACAGAGCCAAACCAACAAAAAATGTGTCACTGTCACAATGCTTTTGGAGCTCACTATATTTCAAGGGTCAGACTGAAGCAACAGCTGCCACTCTAGAGAGCTAAAGAAAAAGTCAGGTTCACTGCTATTTCTCATCTTGCTTTAGTTTAGATGACTATCTGTTTAGAATTATTTTTTTGTACTTGAATCATCCTCACCCTCATCATCATAATAATCATCATCATGGTAATTACAGTGCCTTGCGAAAGTATTCGGCCCCCTTGAACTTTGTGACCTTTTGCCACATTTCAGGCTTCAAACATAAAGATATAAAACTGTATTTTTTTGTGAAGAATCAACAACAAGTGGGACACAATCATGAAGTGGAACGACATTTATTGGATATTTCAAACTTTTTTAACAAATCAAAAACTGAAAAATTGGGCGTGCAAAATTATTCAGCCCCTTTACTTTCAGTGCAGCAAACTCTCTCCAGAAGTTCAGTGAGGATCTCTGAATGATCCAATGTTGACCTAAATGACTAATGATGATAAATACAATCCACCTGTGTGTAATCAAGTCTCCGTATAAATGCACCTGCACTGTGATAGTCTCAGAGGTTTGTTAAAAGCGCAGAGAGCATCATGAAGAACAAGAAACACACCAGGCAGGTCTGAGATACTGTTGTGAAGAAGTTTAAAGCCGGATTTGGATACAAAAAGATTTCCCAAGCTTTAAACATCCCAAGGAGCACTGTGCAAGTGATAATATTGAAATGGAAGGAGGATCAGACCACTGCAAATCTACCAAGACCTGGCCGTCCCTCTAAACTTTCAGCTCATACAAGGAGAAGACTGATCAGAGATGCAGCCAAGAGGTCCATGATCACTCTGGATGAACTGCAGAGATCTACAGCTGAGGTGGGAGACTCTGTCCATAGGACAACAATCAGTCGTATATTGCACAAATCTGGCCTTTATGGAAGAGTGGCAAGAAGAAAGCCATTTCTTAAAGATATCCATAAAAAGTGTCGTTTAAAGTTTGCCACAAGCCACCTGGGAGACACACCAAACATGTGGAAGAAGGTGCTCTGGTCAGATGAAATCAAAATGGAAATTTTTGGCAACAATGCAAAACGTTATGTTTGGTGTAAAAGCAACACAGCTCATCACCCTGAACACACCATACCCACTGTCAAACATGGTGCTGGAAGCATCATGGTTTGGGCCTGCTTTTCTTCAGCAGGGACAGGGAAGATGGTTAAAATTGATGGGAAGATGGATGGAGCCAAATACAGGACCATTCTGGAAGAAAACCTGATGGAGTCTGCAAAAGACCTGAGACTGGGACGGAGATTTGTCTTTTAACAAGACAATGATCCAAAACATAAAACAAAATCTACAATGGAATGGTTCAAAAATAAACATATCCAGGTGTTAGAATGGCCAAGTCAAAGTCCAGACCTGAATCCAATCGAGAATCTGTGGAAAGAACTGAAAACTGCTGTTCACAAATGCTCTCCATCCAACCTCACTGAGCTCGAGCTGTTTTGCAAGGAGGAATGGGAAAAAAATTCAGTCTCTCGATGTGCAAAACTGATAGAGACATACCCCAAGCGACTTACAGCTGTAATCGCAGCAAAAGGTGGCGCTACAAAGTATTAACTTAAGGGGGCTGAATAATTTTGCACTCCCAATTTTTCAGTTTTTGATTAGTTAAAAAAGTTTGAAATATCCAATAAATGTCGTTCCACTTCATGATTGTGTCCCACATGTTGTTGATTCTTCACAAAAAAATACAGTTTTATATCTTTATGTTTGAAGCCTGAAATGTGGCAAAAGATCGCAAAGTTCAAGGGGGCCGAATACTTTCGCAAGGCACTGTATAATCATAATAATCATCATCATTATCCTCAACCACATCTTCATCCTTATCATCATTATTATCACCATCATCACTATCATCATCTCTACAAATACTTCCATAGTATTAGTGAAGGTCAGACTGCATTGTGGATGCATCAGACCACATGGCTTCACCAGGTGATGTTGATATTGACATAAAAAGCGGTGCTGTAAGTCACTTCCCTTGTAAGGCTCTTGGTGCCCAATCATTTAATCCTGCTCTAAATCCCTGGTAAAAAGGTGTTTTGTCTCGGCATGACACAACACTGTGCAGAGTGCCGTCATGCCTGCCTCGACAGCTGTCTAAACCACTGGAAGCTAGGGGACCAGATGGCATCGCCTGACAAAGGGAAATATTTAGGAAAGAGAACCGGACACAGAGTAACTCTCACAAAAATCATAGCAACAATCCATTGGAGGTTTTTCTTCATTCTGTGGGGCCAGGAAATAATGTAAAACTGTATTTTTTAAATTCAATTTGTGTCCTAGCATAAGCTTGTTCAGCCAAGGTCAATGTCAAAGTAAATGGTGAATATGACATAATAATGGACTTCTAGGAACTTCTTGCCATTGTGTGTATGGCAAACGAGGCATATAGTGTGCATCCACCAACCGGGAAGGTAAGATCTTGGCTGGGAGGCAAAGTGAACTGTAGCCTGTCCCTACTGGTCATGATTCCTGGACAACTGATCCTATCGTTGTCGACAGACCATAAAAAAATAGCTGAATATCATATGGAGTAGTCTAGGAACCTGCAGTCTTTGATGTGTAGGCCAAGGATCTGGTGAGTCTATGACCCAATGCTATCTGGAAGAGCTGGGCTTATTACCCCCTATTGTTTTATATTGTATGGTACTAATATTAAGATGAGAATATAGTATTAAGCTTCGCAAAACTATGGATTTCAGATTCTGTATGTCTTTAGAATACTTTATTAATACAATTACTTAAATCTGTAATGTGGGTGAACTTTCCCTTTAACAGAGATGGTTCATCTCTCTCAATAGCCTTGTACTCACATGTTTATGGTTCATCTGTTGGTATGACAACAGTGTTATCTGAATGGTCTGTTAAACTGATGGGTATTTCCCTAGAAAGGGGGCCAGACTTAAGTTTATATTGAATGAGAATATAAAATACTGTTGTGTAATGTCTACCATTGGGTAGTTAGAATTAAATCAAATGACCTCAAGGTTGTTATACTGTATACGGTGGTACTGGAACTAAGACATCTCAATTCCATCTGCATTAATCAACGTCAATGTTAGCTCTGTACAGGATGAACCACATATGAGTATTACCAAGTAAAGTCATTATCTAACTCTATATAACCCTGTATTAAATTACTAATACTGTATGTTGGCCATTGTCATAAAAAAGGCCACCTTGAAATTTGATGAGACTATTTTCAATGACAAGCTATTAATATAGCAAGGCTAATGAGTTCTGAAATATGTTTTAGAACAAAACATTTGGTCAATCTGTATTCAGTCAAAGTCATGTGATATCAATGGATATATTTCTGTAATTTTCAGTGTATTTTGTTGCTTCAGTTAGCAGATTAAACTATTGGTTTTTAACAAAAAGATTTGTGATGATGAATGAAAATAGACCTACTATCATACAGTAGCTGTTACAGAATTTCCAAATTATATCCTAAAATTTTGAAAAACACACCATGGCATTAATTTAAAAAAACAGTTATGAAAAACAAACCCCACAAAGTTTTTTGTCAAGGCCTGTATTCAGTTGTTATCTAATAAGGGTAACGTTTGATAAGAATGTATTGAAAATGAAATTGAGATGCTCAAGTCGACAGCTTCCTTGCAACTTCCTGTGGTGTATTTTAGATAGATGACCTTTGAAAACCTGAAAAATAACTTTTCAGAACAAAGTGTTTACACCTGCTTAGAATGCCGTACTTTACCTCGCGTGGGCTTCCCCGTTGCGTAATGGACTATTTTTCGTTGGTTATGCTAATGTTTCCTCTGTAAAATGCCTTGCTAACAATTTTCGGTGGTGATGGTGGTATTAATGATAATGATGATCATCATCTTTATTACAGCATAAAAGATGAAGTAAAGTAGACACAACAACAGCAAGAAATTACATTTCTCATAAGAAATACACATTTTGATGTCATCAGTTGTAACATTGATATTTTCATAAACTGTTTAATTCTAAAATGATACTGATGGTAAACATTGCACAACTTCTTGCAGTATCTTATATTCTCATTCAATATAAACCTACGTCTGGCCTTCATTCTAGGGATCTTTTCATGCTATTACTGTTTTGAGCATATACTACTGTTTGTCACAATGAAAATGTAACCTTTCAGCAAGTCACGATTATGACACACTTGAGGTCAACAACTGCCTACTTTCACCACCACTCCTCTCACGCGAGGAAAAAGGAAAAGTTGAATCAGAGACATATTAATTTCATTATGAATCACTTTCAAATAAATATGTAGGAGGTAAGGATGCAAATTCACAAAAAAGTACTTTTAGAATGTCTTGTCAGCAAGTATCAATACACTATGTGTGGTCAGGCATGTCAGAATGTGTGGTAAAAAACAGAACAATCTGTGTCCTTTCTCTGTTCCACCGCAGAATGAGGTTAATTTCATTGTTTTCCCTCAGCTGTGTTTTACATTCACACGAGTATACAAGTTTCAGGCGAATGTGTCTTGGTACACATGATAAATCCTACTCCTCATAGCCAGTCCAAGAGTTAAATGGGTAAAAGGAGTTAGGAGAGTACTCTGGAAAGTTATTTAGGGATCTGGTTTGGAGACAGTGCTGGGTAATTGTAGGCTAGATGCAGGGTTTAGAGCCTGCAGATAGCACTGCAGAGAGTGTCGGCCCCTCAGGGTCATTGTGTCCCGTAACGTGGTCTGATAGACTAGACATAACATAAATCCGGGACACTCAAATCTGTCAAATATGTTACATTTGGTATGGTTACATAAGACAGATGGTTACTTAAGACAAAAATGAAAGTGGTTGGTCAGCGTGCATGGGTGGGTGTATAACCCAAATGTCTAGCAAACCAAATGTTGCAAGTTCTCATCACAAGTAACTTTAGCATTTAAGCTAATTAGCACATTTTCAACTGCTTATTACTTTTTAGCTACTTTGAAACTCAGCATGTTAAGTAACACAAATGTCTAGCAATCCAAAGGTTGTGAGTTCGATTCTCATCACAGACAACTTTAGAATTTTAGCTAATAAGCAACTTTTCAATGACTTACTACTTTTTAGCTACTTTGCAACTACTTAGCATTTTAGCTAACCCTTCCCCTAACCCAAACCTTAACCCTTTTAGTTAACCCTTCCCCTAACCCCAACCCTTTAACCTAACTCCTAAACTAAACCCTAACCTTAACCCTAACCCCTAGCCTAGCTAACGTTAACCAGCTAGGTAACATTAGCCACCTAGCTAGAATTTGTAACATATCATAAGTTTTGCAAAATTTGTAACATATTGTACATTTAGCAAATTCGTAACATACACTGAGTATACCAAACATTAGGATGTCGCATGCAGACAACCCAGGTTCATTTAACTTACTTATGCTAATTCAGTGCAATACGGTGGATTACCCAGTTAATCAACAGTATCACAACACAAACTCTTTCTGTACACTGCCATTGTCACACCCTGGTCTTTTTCACCTGTCCTTGTGATTGTCTCCACCCCCTCCAGGTGTTGCTTATTTTCCCCAGTGTATTTATCCCTGTGTTTCCGGTCTCTCTGTGCCAGTTCGTCTTGTCTGTTTCATGTCAACCAACGTGTTTTTCCCGTGCTCCTGCTATTCTTTCTTTTGCTAGTCCTCCCGGTTTTGACCCTTGCCTGTTTTCTGGACTCTGTACCCGCCTGCCTGCCCTGACCTCGAGCCTGCCTGCCACTCTGTACCTCCTGGACACTGAACTGGTTTTGACCTTTTGCCTGTCCACAACATTTCTCTTGCCTACTCCTTTTGGAACTAATAAATATCAAAGGCTCAAACCATCTGCCTCCTGTGTCTGCATCTGGGTCTGGCCCTGAGCCCTTATAGTCATTGTGGCTTGAAGGATTTGTTTGGAATTAAATAAGTTGTGTTTCAGACTATTGAGGGTAGGGTAAGTCACTTAAATCATGCAAGCCCTATTTGTGTCAAACCTGTCCCAGTTACAGTTACAGTCACCTCCCAAATTATTGGAACGCTTGATAAAGATGAGCATAAAAGACAGTATGAAATAGAAATTCCAAATACTGAGCTATATTGTATGATATATATATTTTTAATTATATTATTTTAAACAAATACAATTGATCAGAGAACTTGTCAAATGTATTCCCTCCTCAAAAAGATAGGGGTCGAAATAATTGCCACCCCTGTTTTCAGTACCTTTCTATACCTCACCTTGCGAGGATAAACAGCACAGAGCATTTTTCTAAAATGTTTTATGAGATTGGAGAACACATTGGGAGGGATTGTAGACTTTTCCACCTAAATGTGATGTCAAAATATTATGACCCTCCGTAGCTTCCTGTTTCACTGGGGTATAGTTCTTTGGCCACGCAGTGTTTGGCCTCAAATGAAGGATGCATATGCTGAAAAGAACCTCATACCTATTGCAAAATATGGTGGTGGATCTTTGCTGTTATGGGTCCGTTTTGCTTCCACTGGTCTTGGGGCCCTTGTTACGGTTAATGGCATCATGAACTCTACCTAGTACCAGGATATTTTAACCAACAACCTGGTTGCCTCTGCCAGGAGGCTGAAACTTGGCCGCACGTGAATCTTCCAACAAGACAATAACCCCAAGCACACATAAAAATCCACAAAGAAATGCTTAATTGACCCACAAAATGAAATTGTTATTTTATTATATTGTTAAACAAAATATTATTTTCTGAGCATTGTACTAGTATGAAATAATATAATTTTAAAATGTTTTTGAGGATTCAATATATCAAAGTATTTGTATTATTTATTTTATACGGTCTTCTTTGTTAATCTTTATCAAGGGTGCCAATAATGTTGGATGTGAATGTATGTAGTACATTTTTATTCTGTTAGCAGGCTCAAACTTTTTTGAGAAAGCTTTTCTTACCTTCAGTAACTTCCAGGTATAAATACAGACTGGATGCTGCAAACACACTTTTCACACATCTGTTCCCTCTCACACATTGCGTGAGGCATCTTTAGGTGAGTGTTGAATGAAGGGGATCATGATTTGACATTGTTCATGGTCTCTGTAATCTTAATTTGAGCATGTTATTGCTTTTATCCAACTTTATTTCCAGAATGCAACTCCTCATGGCTCCCCACTGTGTTAACACACACTGAATTATACAAGACCACATGATTATGTTTAGTCAGTATCAATAACTTTCAAATATAGCTATTGTACAAGTTACCTGAATGCGATGTATTGGAAATGTAACAATAAGATACTTTTGAAAGAGATTAGCATCAATGTTAAAATATACTTAAACAAAAGACAAAACATGCAGATAGGTTTTTGTTTACTTGCCTAAAATAGTAGTAATTAATGATGAATTAAAATATGAAGTAATTGTAATATCATCTCATCGCAGAAATATACTATTGATAAACCTTACATTGTGTACATTTATAAACATGTTTTAATAAACATTTAAATTTCAAAATGCCTTTGCTCTTACCATAACCTACTTCACCATTACTGTATATATTACAGGTAGTATAAGTGTTCTTTTACGTATAATAGACGTCAAACATCATTAGTGGAATACTACCCCCCCCCTTCCTCTGACACATTTGTTACCTTTTTTCATTTTCTAGCATCTCTTCCTCCTAAGAACAGGAAGACAAAAAGTGAGCAGGAGATACAGAGTAAGGTGAGAAAACTGACTGTTTTAGTGTGTGGCCTTTGCATTTTAGGAATGTACTTCTTTGCTTTCAGCTAGAGTATTTGTTGGCAAACCATTCTAAGCATCAGAAGGGAGATAATTCAGTAGGCAAGTGTCTATCAAATTGGGGTGCGTGTTCACCAGAGGTATGCTAGGTACGCAAAACTCCAGACCGTGGTGTAATCTGTAATGGTGGATTGTATGTAGCTGTGGTGTATGAGCTATTTTATAGTGTAGTCTAATGATCATGGACCTTAACCTTTAAAAATGTAAAAAAGTATCAATATTGTATACCAGTTGGGTAACATAGATGAGAGATTGTAGGCATATAGCAAAAGAGTGAAAAATGCATGTTTTGTGAAAAGGGGCTGATAGATTTTATTAAGTACACACGATTAAGAAAAGTTTGCAATGGCTGATGTAGTGATGAACCTGTTAGAAGGTGTTAACATGTGTAAAAGTAAGCATTTAAAGCATCACTAATCATTTAGGCTAAAACAATCCAATCATTCCTCTACACATTGAAACATTATGTTCAATATCTTTTTTTGAACTTCTCAGTGAATGGATTATTCAATGGCAGCCCAGTCAACACAGTTCTGACACAATCATTCACACATTTGAAACAACTCTGGAATGATATCTATTACATTTTGGGTATATTATTTGAATTCAGTATGTTCAAGAGAAGAATAAATAAAAAATGATTGACAATCTCATCCAATATAATTCTTAAATTGATTTGGGTTAAGACCCAAGACCTGATATTCATAACACAATGAACTGTTGATGGATTGAACTCTTCACTTGCATGGTAGTCATGATGCGAAAAGTCCTTTGTGACTAACATGCGGTCTTGTCGTGGATGTGTCTTTTATTATTAACCCATTAATGTCCATAATGGACATTTCTAATTGAATTTGGTTAACTTGTTCTCTGAGCTTTACTGATGGACAAATCTGAAGATTTTTTTTAAATCGACCAAAGCTTTGTCTACTATGTACTTTTTTGATATTGTACAATATTTTGTCCTTGGATACATGTGGTTACAGTTTTTACACATTTCATGAATCAAGTCATGTGAATGAATACATGTTCAAATCATCAGAGTTAAACATGTTTGGTATATATATTGCCTGGACCAATATACAGTGCCTTCATTAAGTACTCATAACCCTTGACTTATTCCACTTTTTGTGGCCTGTCTAGACACTTTTACTGTTGATGCCAAATTTCATGTATTTACACCAAACATAATTTGTTCTGTGGCACATTTGGATATTATACCTAATTATAAACTGGGTGGTTCGAGCCCTGAATGCTGGTTGGTTGACAGCCGTGGTATATTAGACCGTATAGGTATGACAAAACATGTATTTTACTGCTGTAATTACATTGGTAACCTGTTTATAATAGCAATAAGGCACTACTAGGGTTTGTGATATATGGCCAATATACCACGGCTAATGGCTGTATCCAGGCACTCCGTTTTGCGTCGTGCGTAAGAATAGCCCTTAGCTGTGGTATATTGACCATACACCACAACCCCTCATGCATTATTGCTTAAATATAGTACAAGAATGTAATTTTCTCAAGAATGTGTATCGTTATCGTCACATGTTGCGGTGTAATCAAAATTACCCTACATTCTGGTTTATCTGACTCAATAACTGTACTTTTTTTTACCACAAAAAAAGCAAATGATGGAATATGATAATGTTTTCGGTACATCAATGTCAAAAACTATGAATCACCTTACAGAATTTGTACTGTTATACTTTGGTCTTCAATTGTATTACTTTTGATCTGTGAGATATACATTTTTAGGTTAGGAACCAAGAAAGCATTTAGTCTCTATGATTTATTTGCAGTGAGTCTAAAAATAAAGTATTGAGGCTTCACAACATGCATTTAATCAGAAACTCATCAAAACATTTCAGGACGATTAGGTTGTGTTTCTAATGGACATATTGATGCTTAACCTAATTTAAAGATCAGATTAGGATGAACAGATTAATACATGAGGGATTGAGCACAATTCTTTTGCATTGTAGTTTATAGAATAATAAATGTAGGTTAAATTCTGGTGAAAGCCAATAACGATGTACTAGCCATAGTTATAAATGGAAGCTCTGAGTCAGTGTGACATGATTGTAGAGTGTGGGTTCGTAGAATGTGGGAACTGCTCATTCCAGTATTTACACCCCTCACTTGTTGTGGCTGGATTTACGCTGCATGCTAATGCCACATGAGTAATCATGAGTAGTCGTTCATGTTCTATCTGCTTTTTAAATATTCCTTTACAGCCCAACATCTGGAAATAAAGAAGTTGGACATAAATGTTCAAGAAATATCCTGACTTTGTAATTTAATTTGCAAAAATGTTAGCAAATTGCTAATTTGCTCAGTATGATAAAAAAAATCTGTAGAACTGGTATTACATGAAGATCAAATTCATAGTTTGGTTTCATACTGATTTTGCTATTTAGATTCATTCAGTAAATGTCATCACTCCAAAACACTCAAATCTATTTGTATATATGTTTTGTTCTCATTCAAATAGAACATGTTAATTAGAAGAAAACATATTATGAGTTAAACGTAAAAGAATTTAGAAAAATATACATTTCAATAATGTCTTTGTTGATCAAAGATTAACAATAACATTTCCTCTGCTTATAATTTCTCCCTCCCCCAGTGTAGTGTTATAGGCCAAAAAAAGCTCCTCTTCCAATCAATGTCACCCACAGGTTCATACCAAACTGCCAACAACAGACAGATATCCTAGATATGGGAGCATAGTGAGTAGTAAGAAAACTCGAAGAGAAATACTTTAGATATGACACACGATGAATAGCTTTACATACAGTACGTAACTGATTGCAAATATGGCATTTTGATCATCAAACCCACTCCTAGACTACAGTAAAAGCTGAATGTCATTGCCCTCAGTTGAGAGAAGTGTTGAAAGAAATGTTAATATCTTCTACTTGTAATGATATTGTAGCACATCCATTCATCAAATCACACTCTACGAATCTGTGTGATATCAACATGTAGCTCTCAGTTCCAAATAAAAAAGATTTGCTTATTCATTTAATGCCTGTTATGTGACTTGTTGATTCCGCCTTCTCTTTACTTTGATCTGAGCTCCTCTCTACAGGAGATATGTTTGGTTTTGCTCGTGAAGTGGAGATAAAAGCGAGAAACCACAAAGAGCTTCAGTACTTTCTATTTCTACTGAATTCCTGTTTCCTCTTCCTGGGTTGCTGGGTGAGAGCGTGCATTTGCAATTGTATACGGTGGTCTGGTCTTTTTCCACATCTTGTTATGTTACAGGCTTATTCTAAAATTGCCTAAATAGTTTATTTTCCTCGTCAATCTACACACAATACGCATAATGACAAAACAAAAACAGCTTTTAGAATTTTTGCAAATGTATAAAAAAAACAACTGAAATATCACATTTACATAATTTTCAAACACTTTACTCAGTACTTTGTTGAAACACCTTTGGCAGTGATTACAGCCTTGAGTCAAATCAAATCAAACTTTATTTGCCACATGCGCCGAATACAACAAGTGTAGACCTTACCGTGAAATGCTTTCTTACAAGCCCTTAACCAACAGTGCAGTTCAAGAAGAGTTAAGAAAAATATTTACCAAATAAACTAAAGTAAATCATTATTAAAAGTAACACAATAACATAACAATAAGGAGGCTATATACAGGGGTACCGGTACTGAGTCAGTGCGCGGGGGTACAGGTTAAAGGTAATTTGTACATGTAGGTAGGGGTGAAGTGGCTATGCATAGATAATAAACAGCGAGTAGCAGCAGGGTACAAAACAAATGGAGGGGGGGGGGGTCAATGTAATAGTCTGGTGGTCATTTGATTAATTGTTCAGCAGTCTTATGGCTTGGGGTTAGAAGCTGTTAAGGAGCCTTTTGGTCCTAGACTTGGAGCTCCGGTACCGCTTGCCGTGCAGTAGCAGAGAAAACAATCTTTGACTTGGGTGACTGGAGTCTCTGAGTATTTTATGTGCTTTCCTCTATCACCACCTATTATATAGGTCCTGGATTGCAGGAAGCTTGGTGCCAGTGATGTACTGGGCCATACGCACTACCCTCTGTAGCGCCTTACGGTAAGATGCCGAGCAGTTGCCATACCAGGTGGTGATGCAACCGGTCAGTATGCTCTCGATGGTGCAGCTGTATAACTTTTTGAGGATCTGAGGACCCATGCCAAATTTTTTCAGTCTCCTGAGCGGAAAATATTTTTGTCGTGCCCACTTAACGACTGTCTTGGTGTGTTTGGACAATGATAGAGCGTTGGTGATTGTGGTCCACAGGGTACTTGAAACTCTCGACCCGCTCCACTACAGCCCTGCTGATTTTACTGGGGGCCCGTTCGGCCCGCCTTTTCCTGTAGTCAACGATCAGCTCCTTTGTCTTGCTCACATGGAGGGAGAGGTTGTTATCCTGGCATCACACTGCCAGGTCTCTGACCTCCTCCCTATAGGCTGTCTCATTGTTGTCGGTGATCAGGCACACCACTGTTGCGTCATCAGCATGAACAGGTTGTACAGGAGGGGGTCTAAATACACACCCCTGAGGGGCCCCAGTGTTGAGGATCAGCGTGACAGACGTGTTGTTGTCCACCCTTACCACCTGGGGGCAGCCCATCAGGCAGCCCAATTATGTACAAAAAGGGGTGTAATTTCTAAACGGTTCACCCTATATGGATGAAAATACCCTCAAAATAAAACTGACAGTCTGCACTTTAACCGCAAAGTCATTGTATCATTTCAAATCCAAAGTGCTGGAGTACAGAGCCAAAACAACAACTAATTATGTCACTATTTGAATCACTGTATGTTTTTGAGATACCTGCTGCTATCAGTTCCGTCTCTGTACGCTTCAATGTCTGTGTAGTTGCACCTGTGCACAACCACAACATCTCTCAGCCCAGACTGTGTTTGAACTCCTTTACCTTTCATTATGCCTGATAAGGGAACAAAAGACACCATGCCTCCAAACCTGTTGCTCTCTAACATTTATCAAAGAGCACATTTGTATGCCCCACCCCCCTTTCTATCTTTCTCTATTTCTTGCTCTCTCTCTCTCTCTCTCTCTCTCTCTCTCTCTCTCTCTCTCTCTCTCTCTCTCTCTCTCTCTCTCTCTCTCTCTCTCTCTCTCTCTCTCTCTCTCTCTCTCTCTCTCTCTCTCTCTCTCTCTCTCTCTCTCTCTCTCTCTCTCTCTCTCTCTCTCTCTCTCTCTCTCTCTCTCTCTCTCTCTCTCTCTCTCTCTCTCTCTTATTGTAGCTATGTGTTGTTTACTGTCATATGTTGAAATATATGCAAGACCGAATACAACATATCCTTACAAAATATGAACATCTCTAGATAATTGGTGCCCTGTGTGGGGACGATCTACTGTGACTTGTGATTATTTGCAATTGTTTATGTTGTCTACACATTCACAACTTTTATCCACCACCACCCATGCATTCCTGGCGGTAGCATGCACTTAGCACTAACCATCCATTTCCTCTCTTCTGCACCAAGCCCAGGGATGCCACAGACTGAGAGTGAGAGGTTGAAGAGTGGGCGGCTGAACAGTGGTAGACAGCAGCAGCAGCGAGATCGGCGGGGTGAACACGGAGAAGAGCCAGACACACGTACCAAGCCAAATGATTCTGTCTCACCTCGGCTCTATGCTCGTACCTCTGTTACTCAGGTATTGGTTGAACTGCTGCTGTGGTTTCAATCAACATGTAACACATAATTGGAAGAAGACTAAAATAAATGTCAATGGAAAGTATAGAGCTAAAGTGTAAATCAAGTCAGTTCCATACAGTTGGCTTTTTCATGTTTTTTTTTGTCTCTTATATTTTGTATAATAATGCTAATTTAAAGACAAGTTCCCAGGAGGCAATATCTATATTTTCATTACATGGAGTTTTTCCTAATAGTGAGCTAGATGAATGATATAAATAAATGTCCATTATTTATAGATGGGTTTCCCATTGATGATTGGACCTGGAGGTCCACTTATGGCCTCATCTCAGCTCCAGAACATACTGTTACAGCAGGTAGGATATTATCCTATTCTTATACCTCCTATTATAACATGTTTCAAGGCCCTATTCTGACCAGAGATTCATGTAATGCATACACTGATATTAGCAAAAAAGCTGCTTGTGTTTGCTCAGAGCACCCCCTGCTGGTAAAAGGGGGGTACTGTAAGTGTGAGCATGTTGTTATGCGTCCTTCCTAGTGTTCCAGTGAGGAGGAGGGGAGACCTTTCCTGCAGCGGGTGTCTCGGTGCCCCCAGTTGAGCCAGCACAGACCCTCTGTCCTACGCCAGGCTGTCCTGGCTGCCCACGTACGACCACAGGGTAAGCTCTGCTCTGACTGACCCTCTATCCTACGCCAGGCTGTCCTGGCTGCCCACGTACGACCACAGGGTAAGCTCTGCTCTGACTGACCCTCTGCAGCAGCACCCTTACAGTACACATACAACTGAACTATCATGTCGTATGAGAAGTTAGAATAAAACAGCTCTTGTTGGAGAAACAATGTCCTTGACACTGCTGTGTAATAATGTAGAATGGATGTAGAATGCATTTACATTACATTTACATTTAAGTCATTTAGCAGACGCTCTTATCCAGAGCGACTTACAAATTGGTGAATTCACCTTCTGACATCCAGTGGAACAGCCACTTACAATAGTGCATCTAAATCATTTAAGGGGGGAGAAGGATTACTTATCCTATCCTAGGTATTCCTTGAAGAGGTGGGGTTTCAGGTGTCTCCGGAAGGTGGTGATTGACTCTGCTGTCCTGGCGTCGTGAGGGAGTTTGTTCCACCATTGGGGGGCCAGAGCAGCGAACAGTTTTGACTGGGCTGAGCGGGAACTGTACTTCCTCAGTGGTAGGGAGGCGAGCAGGCCAGAGGTGGATGAACGCAGTGCCCTTGTTTGGGTGTAGGGCCTGATCAGAGCCTGGAGGTACTGCGGTGCCGTTCCCCTCACAGCTCCATAGGCAAGCACCATGGTCTTGTAGCGGATGCGAGCTTCAACTGGAAGCCAGTGGAGAGAGCGGAGGAGCGGGGTGACGTGAGAGAACTTGGGAAGGTTGAACACCAGACGGGCTGCGGCGTTCTGGATGAGTTGTAGGGGTTTAATGGCACAGGCAGGGAGCCCAGCCAACAGCGAGTTGCAGTAATCCAGACGGGAGATGACAAGTGCCTGGATTAGGACCTGCGCCGCTTCCTGTGTGAGGCAGGGTCGTACTCTGCGGATGTTGTAGAGCATGAACCTACAGGAACGGGCCACCGCCATGATGTTGGTTGAGAACGACAGGGTGTTGTCCAGGATCACGCCAAGGTTCTTAGCGCTCTGGGAGGAGGACACAATGGAGTTGTCAACCGTGATGGCGAGATCATGGAACGGGCAGTCCTTCCCCGGGAGGAAGAGCAGCTCCGTCTTGCCGAGGTTCAGCTTGAGGTGGTGATCCGTCATCCACACTGATATGTCTGCCAGACATGCAGAGATGCGATTCTCCACCTGGTCATCAGAAGGGGAAAGGAGAAGATTAATTGTGTGTCGTCTGCATAGCAATGATAGGAGAGACCATGTGAGGTTATGACAGAGCCAAGTGACTTGGTGTATAGCGAGAATAGGAGAGGGCCTAGAACAGAGCCCTGGGGGACACCAGTGGTGAGAGCGCGTGGTGAGGAGACAGATTCTCGCCACGCCACCTGGTAGGAGCGACCTGTCAGGTAGGACGCAATCCAAGCGTGGGCCGCGCCGGAGATGCCCAACTCGGAGAGGGTGGAGAGGAGGATCTGATGGTTCACAGTATCGAAGGCAGCCGGATGGATGTATAGAATCCAAAACCAACTCCATAGTTCACTTCTCTCCGCTCTTCTCTCCTACTGCAGCATCCTTACAACCAAACCATTATAGCTGTTCATTGTCAAAACATTTTTTTAAATTCCCCCTTCCCAAAATAGGTCATTTTTATTTAACTAGGCAAGTCAGGTAAGAACAAATTCTTATTTACAATGGCGGCCTAGGAACAGTGGGTTAACTGTTTTGTTCAGGGGAAGAACGACCTTGTCAGCTCAGGGATTTATTCTAGCAACCTTGCAGTTACTAGCCCAACACTCTAACCACTAGGCTACCTGCTGCCCCAGGTAATGTGGGTGTAGGATCGCACTTTTGAATGGAAACACTGGTGGCTTAAAAAAATAGTGTCATTACATATGTTGTACACAATTCTATACAGTCATTATGCACAATTCATATAGGAGGTTCATGGAAAGTGTTTCTACAGTGGCAAGAGAAAGCAGGGGAACCCTTTGGAATTACCTGGATTTCTGCATAAATTTGACAAAAATTTGATCTGATCTTCATCTAAGTCACAACAATAGACATACAAAGTGTGCTTAAACAAATAGCACACACATGATTGTAGTTTTCTTGTCTATATTGAATACATAATTGAAACATTCACAGTGTAGGATGAAAAAAGTATGTGAACCCCGAGGCTAATGACTTCTCCAAAAGCTAATTGGAGTCAGGAGTCAACTTGTTATGTACTTGAGTGAAGACCCAAAAGCAGTTTTAACAGAAAACAGAGTTCTTTAATGAAAAAACAGGAATGGCATAAATCCTCTTCCAACGTAGTCAATGGAACAAAAAGAACGTTAGTATAATGCAGGATGCACCTGCCAGGCGGACTCCGACAGGATAGGACAAGGTGGAAGCAAACGGGACGACAGCTTGCTTCTGGCATCAAAAACACAAACAAGAATCAGACACTGAAAGTAGCAGGAACAGAGAGAGAAATAGAGACCTAATCAGAGGGGGAAGAGAGAACAGGTGTGAAAGAGTGAATGAGCTAGTTAGGAGAGATGTAGAACAGCTGAAGAATGAGAGACAGAGAAGGTAACCTAAAAAGACCAGCAGAGAGAGACAGAGTGAAGAGAAAGGACAGGAACAGACATAACAAGACATGACACAACTAACCTGGAGTCCAATCAATGAGACGAGATTGGAGATTGGATATTGGTTAGAGCTGCCCTGCTCTATAAAAAACCCTCACAAAATTTGAGTTTGCTATTCACATGAAGCATTGCCTGATGTGAACCATGTCTCGAACAAAAGAGATCTCAGAAGACCTAAGATTAAGAATTGTTGCCTTGCATAAAGCTGGAAATGGTTTCAAAAGTACATTCAAAAGTCAGTCCACGGTAAGGCAATTTCTCTATAAATGGAGAAATTTCAGCACTGTTTGCTACTCTCCCTAGGAGTGGCCGTGCTGCAAATATGACTGCAAGAACACAGTGCAGAATGCTCAATGAGGTTAAGAAGAATCCTAGAGTGTCAGCTAAAGACTTACAGAAATCTCTGTAAGATGCTAACATCTCTGTTGACAAGTCTACGATACGTAAAACACTAAACAAGAATGGTGTTCATGGTTGGTCATCATGGAAGCAGCCACTGCTGTCCCGAAAAAACATTGCTGCACATCTGAAGATTGCAAAAGAGCACCTGGATGTTCCACAGCGATACTGGCATAAAATTCTGTAGACAGATGAAACTAAAGTTGTGTTGTTTGTAAAGAACACACAACACTATGTGTGGAGAAAAAATGGTACAGCACACCAGCATCATGGTTTGGGGCTGCTTTGCTACCTCAGGGCCTGGACAGCTTGCTATCATCAACGGAAAAATTAATTCCCAAGTTTATCAAGACATTTTACAGGAGAATGTAAGGCTGTCTGTCCGCCAATTGAAGCTCAACAGAAGTCAGGACAACATCCCAAAAGACAGAAGTAAATCAACAACATAATGGTTTGAACAGAAGAAAATACACCTTCTGGAGTGGCCCAGTCAGTCCTGACCTCAATCTGATTGAGATGCTGTGGAATGACCTCAAGAGAATGCTTCACACCAGACATCCCAGGAATATTGTGAAACTGAAAACATTTGGAAAGAGGAATGGTCCAAAATTCTGTTGTGCAGGCCTGATCCGCAACTACAGAAAATGTTTGGTTGAGGTTATTGCTGCCAAAGGAGGGTCAACCTGTTATTAAATCCAAGGGTTCACATACTTTTTCCAACCTGCACTGGGAATGTTTACCCGGTGTGTTCAATAAAGACATGAACAATTATAATTGTTTGTGTGTTATTAGTTTAAGCTGTGGTTTGTCTATTGTTGTGATTTAGATGAAGATCAGATACAATTTTATGACCAATTTATGTAGAAATCCAGGTCATTCCAGGTCATTCTAAATGGCTCACATACTTTTTCTTCCCACTGTAGGTCTTTTTCAATAATATAAATATTTCTCTACCTTTCTTTTCCAAAACTGTGCACTATAACAGCCGGTTCAGCTCAACCCATATCACCGTGCAAGGTGGAGGTGGACACAGGGAGCCGTGGACAGTCCTCACCCCCACACTCTGAGCACTCTCCTGGGCCCACTCGTCACCCCTCTCCCCTCAGGAGAGCCAATCCTAAGCAGAGCTCCATCATCACCAGGCATCATGAGTGAGTTATGTGTTTGTGTCACAGGAGGTTGGTGGCACCATAATTGGGGAGGATGGGCTTGTGGTAATGGCTGCAGAGGAATGAGTGGATCGCATAAACTGCATCAAACACATGGGTTCCATGTGTTTGATGCCATTCCATTTGCTCCTTTCCAGCCATTATTAGGAGCCGTCCTCTGTGTGTGTGTGTGAACAGACACGGCATAAACAATGCAAGGCTGGTTTGATTGCGTTCAGTCCTGAGTTGATAATATTCCTCCCTTCCTTCTGCAGGCCAGGTCACCCAACCCTACGGAGCTCCAGTGCTCTGTTTCTCAACGGACTCTGCTGCTGGCCAGGCTGCGATGCGGTATTTGAAGAATTTCCACGTTTTTTGAAGTGAGTCATGAGCACCAGTATATTTCATTGGTCATTGTTATGCAATTGGGGTGCTGTTCTTTATAGTCATGACTTTGATTACATCTCCAGACACCTCCACTCTGACCATGGCCATGGAGACAGAAGCATTGCACAGTGGAGGGTACAACAAGACATGGTGCAATACATGGAGACCCAGGTTTGTTCCTGTAGTTCTACATACAGTATAATAGACAGTTTTACAGAAAAGTTCCAAATAGTGAACACTGACAACAGAGAAAGGTTGTAAAGCTCCAAGTCCAACTAAGTGGAAATGTGGCCCCTAATGAACCTTGATTCATCTTCTCTCTTTCTTTAGCTGACTGTGGAAAAACAGAAACTCTTTGCAATGCAACTCCATCTGCACCTGTCTGAACACAAATCAACTGACATGGTAACTCCTCAAGGCTTCCCTATTTTGGCTAATGCCTTCAACTGCCTATAGTAACCCATTATCCTTCCCTTTTTAAGAAATGTACCCCAACCTAACCATATTGAATGTCTGTGTTGTTGGTTGTTTCTCCCTGTCAGAAGGCAGGTTCAGATTGGCCCTACAGCCACAGCCTGGCACTAGTCCTGCCCCAGAACCCATCCCCGGCCCTGGCAGCAGATGGAGTGCCACGCTGCTCCACTAAAGAGCCAGAGGAGCCGGCACAGCAGGAGCATTGGCCCGCTGCCGCTCCCCAACATCTACTCCCAGGTAACACCATTTCACGCTCATCTTCAACATGGAGTAACATTCACATAACATTCACATAGCATGACTGCTGATTCACTTTTCTTAAGCTAGAGAAAGTTCCCACTCCATTTCACATTCCTCAAAGTGTTTTGCTTGTTTGCTTTGGTGATGCCTTTCGCGTTGCCACAAAATCTGATCCAAACTCAAGACCCAGCATGTTTGCTTTTGTTGGGCACCCCACAGATCTTGTCCCGAGTGTTGAGTGTTACAAATACAACAACATCCGGCCTCCGTACACCTACGCCTGCCTGATAAGATGGGTGAGTTGTCTGAATCAGACAGTAGAGTCCCTCTGAATACTCAGGTAAAGGCACACTTGAGTAAAGGAAAATGTAGACTGTCAAGAGTCTGGCTGAGCAACTAATACAGTTTGATCTGTAGTTCATGCATCTTTGTTGAACGGAAAGACAGCAACATTCCACCTTTTCGTCTCCACAAGTGGGACATTAATATCGAGTCCATTGGACTACATGAGTAGCAAGACTTCTATTTTATGTCTAGACTTCATGTGAGCTGTTTCAATTGCACAAGTCTACTGTGAATGTCCACCATGTCTGTTTGCAGTCTATCCTGGAGTCTCCAGACAAGCAGCGCTCTCTGAATGACATCTACAACTGGTTCACCACAATGTTCTTCTACTTCCGACACAACACGGCCACATGGAAGGTTTGGCTTCTCCTTGGATCATTATGTTAACTTTGAGTTCTGAGGAATATTGACTCCCGAGATCCTAACACAAGCTGTATTCCTTTGCCACCACAGAACGCTGTTCGTCATAATCTTAGCCTCCACAAGTGTTTTGTGCGAGTGGAGGGAGGCAAGGGGGCTGTCTGGACAGTGGATGAAATGGAATATCAAAGGAGAAAGGGACAAAAATATCACAGGTAGGCCTCTGCTCTGGATATGCTTTCTTGATTCATTCTTAGTGTTGTAACTTCATTCCAACTCAACAAGTCCGTGTGATATTGTCAACCCCACCCATTAACAAAGGCACGTTTTTTTATTATATTGTAATAATATGGAAAACTATTTCAGGGATCATCATGTGAAATGGTTGGCACCCTTCTCCTTATTCCGTCCAGAGGAACCTTGAACATAGCCATCCCTTCAGTGAATGAAAAACTACAGGGAAAGGAAGTCACCAGGACCTATAACTGAATCAGGTATATTATAACAGGGCTGGACCAAAAGCCTCCATATTAGTTCTCCAGGCGGAGGGTTGACCAGTCCTAGTCTACAGTATCTCCAGCACCCAACACCACCTTCTTTGTTCAGCAGCAGATGGTGCTATAATACATAGCATAGCCCCGGACTCTTTTGCCTCTCTAGACTGATTATGGAGAAGTGTGCATGGCTGGAATGGCAATATATTCTGCAGCCTTTGAAATAAAAATATACACTTAAAAATGATTTGTCAATAAAACCACAGTGAAAAGGTGAACAATCATTTTGTCTTGTAGTGTTGGCTACATATGTGTTACAGCAAGCAAGTAGAAATTGGACATTCTGTCAAAAATTCATAAAATAATTAATAAAATTAATATTTGAATGTATCTCTGATTTTGGATCACCTGTTGCAGTCACTACTTTATTATTTTTTTTGTGAGAAAACAAAATCAGTTTACCCACAAATCTTTAAATAACAGCTACCCTCCACAATCCCTTTTACATCATTCTCCATAAATACAGATGAACTCTGTGAAAGACAAAGGGAGAATGTATCTTCCTGCAAGGTGAAAGCCCTGTTTAATAGTGTTTTCACCTGTGAGTAGCAGCCTGCTGCAGTTCTCTCAGCTCCCTGGTGAGTCTCAGTCAGAAGGTGAAGTATAAATAAAACCCATTCTCCTCGCTCCCACATGCATGATTCCTACAGTACATGTACTCCTCAATGCTCTCACAACCTTTGAGAGCCTCCGCCTCTTTTGTTGCTCCTGACACTCCTTCATTGCCATTGAACAGTGCCTTCAGCCTCTTTTGTTGCTCCTGACACTCCTTCATTGCCATTGAACTTTAGCCACTTAATCTTTACCACAAACTGAATAATATCTCATGTACACAATGGGTCTAACATTCCACAGTGTCACTGACATTAGCCCTACGGTTTCTAAACGTCTCCATTGTGTTTTTCATATTTCACAGCTATTAGTCAGTTTTTCCACAGACCCAGCAGTTGTCCTTCTGTATGAATCAGTCTTTCCACTAGAAAGGGATATCCACTTATTTATATCCAGAGCTTTTGTTCTAAAGGACAAAAGTTATTTATTTGGTGTGCATGGGTAAACATGAGACTGTGCGATATGAGGCTAAAACATAACTCCTTACTCTAGGCACACCTCAGGCTGGACCAGATCCATTTCCCAGGCCTGTCATTTAAAGCATTTCATTTAGGAGAATCCTGTACAGTGTTACATCCTCTAAAACCTCTACTCTTATGGTTCATGCTGGCAGGTGCTTATTATTACCCATTCAACTTCCTCTGTAAACGCTAGCCATCAAAACCCTTGGCAGCATTTACAATGACACAAACAGACTGCCAATACAAGATACAATCGAAAGCTATTTCCTTTTGGGGAAAACACACCATCTCAAAGTATAAGGTGTAGTCTGGAAAGTGAGGACAGTTTGAGCTAATCACAGTGTTTTATCATCTGCTTAAATAAGCACTTGGACCAGTGTTTTGTTTCTGTGGAGATGTGAAGTATGGAAAGTCCAATATATCCAGATGTTCAGTATGAAGTCCAATATATCCAGATGTGCAGTATGCTCATTCATGAGTAGACCTATAGTAGTTGTCACATTGACCAGATCGAATAAGATCACCTTGGAAGTGTTTTCGTGTGAGATTACTTTCATAGGAGATTACATTGCACATCTTGTCGATGTCTGTTTTATTTGCA
Organism: Oncorhynchus masou masou; assembly: GCF_036934945.1. Classification (NCBI taxonomy): domain Eukaryota; kingdom Metazoa; phylum Chordata; class Actinopteri; order Salmoniformes; family Salmonidae; genus Oncorhynchus; species Oncorhynchus masou. The sequence goes on from NC_088244.1 coordinate 25,479,927, forward strand.
ATCCCAAAATGTAATTAAAGTAAATTCAAGACTACAGTATCAAGTGTTTTTACAATGTACTTCTTAATATAAACATGCATGACAAAAATATGCTCAATCATTGGGTAATGCAAATAATTATATATGGTGTAGATCTCTTTTCCTTTTGACTTGGATAATGCATGCTAATAATGCTTTCTAAACGCAAAAGTATACTAATACTAATGTAAAAACCATTTCTGTGTAATTCTATATGAGGTGGGTCATTTTGAACATTCCTTTTCGCTCTCTCTTTCCAGAGATATATGCATATTTCCCCCCATATTTTGTTTCAAGTCTAAAGTGTCTGCCTCTTATCTCTCACTGACAATCTCACATCCACAAACCTGCTAGCTCTCAGAAAAGTGCCTCAGGCAAGGTATTTTTGACAGGACAAAACAGATATGGAGTTCTGTGGAGATGACACTTTTCCACTTTTCAGACCTTGAGTCATAAATATAAAAGTGTTCACCTGTAAAATAACCATCCAAAATATGGAAAATTGTTAACTAGCAGATACCTGTTCAAGGCAACCGCTAAATTATAAAAGTGTTCGCCTGTAAATCAATAACAAACTGATCTCATATCATGATTTACATTTTTACTCCTAACTCAGATACATATACTTCAGATCGTTTGAGGGGGTATGGAAACACAATAAACAAACAGAATAAAAACACAAAATAAAACTAGAAAAGTACATGTGGAAAAATACAGGAGTTACTTTTGGTGAGTTATATTATGCAAAAGTATGCACATTTATATATTTAAAGTTGATAAACATTTCTTAAGAATTTGAAGTTAGGATAGCCTGAACATGTGAAAGTTGGTTTGGTGTCTCTTGAAAGATTCAAGAGTTACTGTACTGTTGGTGTATTATTTTATGCATATGTATGCAAATGTATACAGTTATAATTGATCAAAGTAAAAACTAATATTGAAGTTAGGATAGCCTGAACATGTGAAAGATAGTTTGGTATCTCTAGCTTGAACGGTTCAAGTGTTACTATAGGTGAGTTATTTTATGGTAATTTTGCTAATACTTTAAAAAAAAGTTTATCAAGAGAATTTGAAGTTAGGATAGCCTGGATGTTTTAAAGTTGGTCTTGTAGCTTAATTAACCAAGGAGCAGGATCATTCTGAATAGCTACCACTTTATTCCTATGGTTCTCATTCAAACCCATATTAATTTATTACAATTTAAAATGGTTATAGTTCCAAAAGTATACATAGTATCAAATATCCTTTGGCAAGAAATCTAAGTTTGGGCAGTCTGAACATCTCAATGTTGGTTTGGTATTAATAGTTTAAACAGTGTAGAAGGAGATAGTTCTAGAATGTTTAGTTTTTTTTTACATTTAAGTCTATGGGACATTTCTTTGCCATTGAAGTGCATTGGAAGCTCATTTAAATATTGTTATAGTTCAAAAAGTATAAATGCTATGATTTTTTTTCTTCTCAAGCAATCACAGTTGGGGCAGTCTAGGCATTTGGAGTTGGTTTTGTATTAATTACTTAAATAATTTAAGCTCTAGATCGAACTAAAGAAATCAAATAATAATGTGAGTATGTAATAAATCTAGAGTTGTGTTTTGCTTTGCAAGCACACCTAACATTTTATTAAATAAAAACACAATAAAATGGCCCAGAAATGCCCTCAGAGAGTATTTACAACCTTCAACTTTTCCACATTTTGTTGTGTTAAAGCCTCAGTTTAAAATTGATTACATGTAGATTTTGTGTCACTGGCCTACACACAATACCCCATAATATCATAGTGGAATAATGGTTTTAGAAAGTTTTACAAATGAATTAAAACATTTAAGCTGAAATGTATTGAGTCAATATTTATTGAACCTATTTGCTATGGCAAGCTTAAATATGAAATAAAAGGTCACATAATAAGTTGCATGGACTCACTCTGGGTGCAATAATAATGTTTACAATTATTTTTGAATGACTGCTTCATCTTTGTACCCAACACATAAAGTGCATTCGGAAAGTATTCAGACCCCTGGACTTTTTCCATATTTCGTTACATTAGAGCCTTACTCTAAAATTAATTAAATAGTTTTTCCTTCACTCATCAACCTACACACAATACACCATAATGACAAGGCAAAGACAGGTTTTCCTTTTTAAATGTGCAAAAATACCACAAAAAAAACAGAAATACCACATTTACATAAGTATTCAGACCCTTTACTCAGTACTTTGTTGAAGCACCTTTAGCAGCAATTACAGCCTCAAGTCTTTTTTGGGTAGGACGCTACAAGCGTTGCACACCTGTATTTGGTGAGTTTCTCCAATTATTTTCTGCATATCCTCTCAAGCTCTGTCAGGTTGGATTGGGAGCGTCTCTGGCTATTTTCAGGTCTCTCCAGAGATGTTTGATTGGGTTCAAGTCCGGGCTCAGGGAGGTGACCAAGAACCCGATGGTCACTCTGACAGAGCTTCAGAGTTCCTCTGTGAAGATGGGAGAACCTTTCAGATGGACAACCATCTCTGCAGCACTCCACCAATCAGACTGAGGCGAATGTTCACCTTCCAACAGGACAAAGACCCTAAGCACACAGCAAATACAACGCAGGAGTGGCTTGGGGACAAATCTCTGAATGTCCTTGAGTGGCCCAACTCTGTGTTTAAGTTTGTGTCGCACTGCTTTGCTTTATTTTGGCCAATCTCAAGGATGATCAATGGAAACAGAGCTCAATTTCGAGTCTCATAGCAAAGGGTCTGAATACTTAAGTAAATGAGGTATTTCTGTGTTGTTGTTTTTTTTTTGTCATTATGGGGTATTGTGTGTAGTAAGGAGGATCAAGTTAATTTAATCAATTTTAGAATAATGCTGTAACGTAACAAAATTGGGAAAGAGTCAAGGGGTCTGAATATTTTTTGAATGCACTATGCAATTATCAGCTGCGCAGTAAATTACAAATACAGATTCAACCACAAAGACCAGGGAGGTTTCCCCAATGCCTCGCAAAGAAGGGTGCCTATTGGTAGATGGGTAAAACTAAACAAAGCAGACATTGGAGTTGCTTACCAAGACAAAATTGAATGTCCCCGTGTGGCCTAGTTATAGTTTTTTTCTTCTTCTTTATTTCACCTTTATTTAACCAGGTAGGCTAGTTAAGAACAAGTTCTCATCTACAACTGCGACCTGGCCAAAATAAAGCAAAGCAGTGCGACACAAACTTAAACACAGAGTTACACATGGAATAAACTAACATACAGTCAATAATACAATAGAGAAAGTCTATATACAGTGTGTGCACATGAGGTAAGATAAGGGGGATGAGGCAATAAATAGGCCATAGTGGCAAAATAATTACAGTATGGCAAATTAAACACTGGGGTGATAGATGTGCAGAAGATGAGTGTGCAAGTAGTGGTACTGGGGTGCAAAGGAGCAAAATAAATAAATAACAGTATGGGGATGAGGTAGTTTGATGGGCTATTTACAGATGGGCTATGTATAGGTGCAGTGATCTGTGAGCTGCTCTGACAGCTGGTGCTTAAAGTTAGTGAGGGAGATATGAGTCTCCAGCTTCAGTGATTTTTGCAGTTCGTTCCAGTCATTGGCAGCAGAGAACGGGTAAGGAAAGGCGGCCGAAGGAGGAATTTGGGGGTGACCAGTGAAATATACCTGCTGAAGCGTGTGCTGCGGGTGGGTGCTGCTATGGTGACCAGTGAGCTGAGATAAGGTTGGGATTTACCTAGCAACGACTTATAGATGACCTGGAGCCAGTGTGTTTTGCAACAGATATGAAGCGAGGGCCAGCCAACGAGAGCATACAGGTCACAGTGGTGGGTAGTATATGGTGACACAACGGATGGCACTGTGATAGACTGCATCCAATTTGCTGAGTAGAGTGTTGGAGGCTATCTTGTAAGTGACATCGCCGAAGTCAAGGATCGGTAGGATAGTCAGTTTTACTAGGGTATGCTTGGCAGCATGAGTGAAGGATGCTTTGTTGCGAAATAGGAAGCCGATTCTAGATTTAATTTTGGACTGGAGATGCTTAATGTGAGTCTGGAAGGAAAGTTTACAGTCTAACCAGACACCTAGGTATTTGTAGTTGTCCACATATTCTAAGTCAGAACCATCCGAGTAGTGATGCTGGATGGGAGTGTATGTGTGGGCAGAGCATGCATTTAGGTTTGCTTGCATTTAAGAGTATTGAATCTCGTCTGGAGTTTAGTTAACACAGTGTCCAAAGAAGGGCCAGAAGTATACAGAATGGTGTCGTATGCATAGCGGTGGATCAGAGAATCACTAGCAGCAAGAGCGACATCATTGATGTATACAGAGAAAATAGTCGGCCCGAGGTTTGAACCCTGTGGCACCCCCATAGAGACTGTCAGAGGTCCGGACAACAGGCCCTCCGATTTGACACACTGAACTCTGTCAGAGAAGTTGTTGGTGAACCAGGTGAGGTAATAATTTGAGAAACCAAGGCTGTTGAGTCTTTCGATAAGAATGTGGTGATTGACATTGCCGAAAACCTTGGCCAGGTTGATGAATACAGCTGCACAGTATTGTCTCTTATCGATGGTGATTATGATATCGTTTAGGACCTTGAGCGTGGCTGAGGTGCACCCATGACCAGCTCGGAAACCAGATTGCATAGCGGAGAAGGTACGGTGGGATTCGAAATGGTTGGTGATCTGTTTGTTAACTTGGCTTTCGAAGACCTTAGAAAGGCAGGGTAGGATAGATATAGGTCTGTAGCAGTTTGGGTCTAGAGTGTCTCCCCCTTTGAAGAGGGGGATGACCGCGGCAGCTTTCCAATCTCTGGTGATCTCAGACGATACGAAAGAGAGGTTGAAAAAGCTAGTAATAGGGGTTGCAACAATGTCGGTGGATAATTTTAGGAAGAGAGGGTCCAGAATGTCTAGCCCGGCTGATTTGTAGGGGTCCAGATTTTGCAGCTCTTTCCGGACATCAGCTATCTGGATTTGGGTGAAGGAGAAATGGGGGAGGCTTGGGCAAGTTGCTGTGAGGGGTGCAGGGCTGTTGACCGGGGTAGGGGTAGCCAGGTGGAAAGCCAGCCATAGAAAAATGCTTATTCAAATTCTCAATTATCGTGGATTTATTGGTGGTGACAGTGTTTCCTAGATTCAGTGCAGTGGGCAGCTGGGAGGAGGTGTTCTTAATTTCCAAGGACTTTACAGTGTCACAGAACTTTTTGGAGTTAGTGCTACAGGATGCAAATGTCTGTTTTGACTTAAGTCGTCTTAAAAATCTATGGCAAAAGACTTGAAAATGGCTGTCTAACAATGATCAACAACCAACTTGACAGAGTGTGAAGAATTTTTAAAATAATAATGTTCAAATATTGTACAACCAAGGTGTGCAAAGCTCTTAAAGACTTACCCAGGAAGACTCAAAGCTGTATTCGCTGCCAAAGGGTAGGGGGATGGGAAAGAGGTAGTTGTTTGGGCTAAATTATAGGTGGGCTATGTACAGGTGCAGTAATATGTGAGCTGCTCTGACAGTTGGTGCTTAAAGCTAGTGAGGGAGATAAGTGTTTCCAGTTTCAGAGATTTTTGTAGTTCGTTCCAGTCATTGGCAGCAGAGAACTGGAAGGAGAGGCGGCCAACGAAAGAATTGGCTTTGGGGGTGACTAGAGAGATATACTTGCTGGAGTGTGTGCTACAGGTGGGAGATGCTATGGTGACCAGCGAGCTGAGATAAGGGGGGACTTTACCTAGCAGGGTCTTGTAGATGACATGGAGCCAGTGGGTTTGGCGACGAGTATGAAGCAAGGGCCAGCCAACGAGAGCGTACAGGTCGCAATGGTGGGGGTAGTATATGGGGCTTTGGTGACAAAACGGATTGCACTGTGATAGACTGCATCCAATTTGTTGAGTAGGGGTATTGGAGGCTATTTTGTAAATGACATCGCTGAAGTCGAGGATTGGTAGGATGGTCAGTTTTACAAGGGTATGTTTGGCAGCATGAGTGAAGGATGCTTTGTTGCAAAATAGGAAGCCAATTCTAGATTTAACTTTGGATTGGAGATGTTTGATATGGGTCTGGAAGGAGAGTTTACAGTCTAACCAGACACCTAAGTATTTGTAGTTGTCCACGTATTCTAAGTCAGAGCCGTCCAGAGTAGTGATGTTGGACAGGCGGGCAGGTGCAGGTAGCGATCGGTTGAAGAGCATGCATTTAGTTTTACTTGTATTTAGGAGCAATTGGAGGCCACGGATAGAGAGTTGTATGGCATTGAAGCTTGCCTGGAGGGTTGTTAACACCAAAATCCATGTTTTCACTTTGTCATTATGGGGTATTGTGTCTAGATGGGTGAGAAAAAACATCTATTTAATCCATTTTGAATTCAGACTGTACATATCCTTTAAACTTTTATCACTGTTTTAGTAAATGTTTTCATGGCTATAGTATGTAAATACTCTAAGAAGTTATGCAGGTGTTCCCTGAAGACTACTGATTGCAATGCTATATAATATGATATTGTGTTTTGTTTAAATTTGAAGTAAAATTACAGGAAACCTGCTCTAGCTGTACCTGTCACTTTAGGTAAAATCTCATAGGAATGTATTATGTCCAGCAGAGAGACAGGTAACCCATTTTAACTAAATACTTTTATGATGAGACCCTTCAGCCTTTACACAAAGTAAGTAAAAGTCTAACAAAGATGTCTTGCTATATTGCCATTGCAGATTGAACCTTATTCTCAGTAGTGTAGTACTATGCGCCTTAACCTGTTGAATAATATAATTTTAAATGCATAAAACGCATCATCCAAATGCAGTATCTGCCATTGGCTACACACACTTACTTGAATAAATGTTTGGACATTTAATACCCCCAAACGCCAAATTAGGCAAACCTAATTTCAAAATAGGCCATCATCACTGCTAATTGTGAATGATAGGCCTAATTCTTCTCATTTTACAGGTGAAACATCCAAGCTGCCAACTATGCCAACCATAACCATTTGATCTCACGCAGTTTCATGACAATATGCATTTAGATCTTCTTGAGTGATATGAGTAAATACTCTTTGATCGGATTTCAGAGCAGGTGACATTAACAAGCTATAGCTTAGCCAACCTGTATTGCTTCCATCAAAGCACATTTATCCTATGTTGCGTGCTGTTTAGTTTTGGCCACACTATGAGAAAAAACGTGAACATTCAGCACAATCATCCTTAAGTCTAATAACAAATGATGTGTTGTTTTTGGTCTTACAGTTACGTTATGGTATGTTACGCTATACAGTGCATTCGGAAAGTATTCAGACCCCTTCCCCTTTTCCACATTTTGTTACGTTATAGCCTTATTCTAAAATGGATATTAAAAAATCCTCATCAATACCTCATAATGAAAAAGTTAAAACAGGTTTTTGAAAATCTTCGCAAATGCATTCAAAATTACAAACAGAAATACCTTATTTAGATAAGTACTCAGACCCTTTGCTATGAGACTCGAAAATGAGCTCTGGTGCATCCTGACAGAAGCCACTCCTCCGTAAAAGGCATATGACAGCCCTCTTGGAGTTTGCCAAAAGGCACCTAAAGGACTCAGACCATGAGAAACAAGATTCTCTGGTCTGATGAAACCAAGATTGAGTTACTTGGCCTGAATACCAACCATCACGTCTGGAGGAAACCTGGCAAACCCGAAGCATGGTGGTGGCAACATCATGCTCTGGGGATGTTTGTCAGCGGCAGGGACTGGGAGACTAGTTAGGATCGAGGGAAAGATGAACGAAGCAAAGTACAGAGAGATCCTTGATGAAAACCTGCTCCAGAGTGCTCAGCACCTTTAGACTGGGGTGAAGGTTCACATTCCAACAGAATAATGACCCTAAGCACACAGCCAAGACAACGAATGAGTGGCTTGTGGACAAGTCTCTGAATGTCCTTGAGTGGCCCAGCCAGAGCCCGGACATGAACACAATCGAACATGTCTGGAGAGACCTGAAAATAGCTGTGTTGCGACGCTGCCAATCCAACCTGACAGAGCTTGAGAGGATCTGCAGAGAAGAATGGGAGAAACTCCCCAAATACAGGTGTGCCAAGCTTATAGCCTCCTACCCATGAAGGCTTGAGACTTTAATCGCTACCAAAGTTGCTTCAACAAAGTACTGAGTAAAGGGTCTGAATACTTATGTAAATGTGGTATTTTGTTTTTTATTTGTAATACATTTACAACATTTTCTAAAAACCTGTTTTTTCATTGTCATTGTGGCATATTGATAACAGGGAAAAACGATTGAATCAATTTTAGAATAAGGCTGTAACATAACAAAATGTGGAAAAAGTCAAGGGGTCTGAATACTTTCCGAATGCACTGTATATACAAAAGTAAGTGGACAGCTCTTCAAATTAGTGGATTCGGCTAGTTCAGCAACAGTGGTTGCTGACAGGTGCATAAAATCGAGCACACAGCATGCAAACGCCATAAAAAAAACATTGGTAGTGGTAGTGGAATGACCTTACTAAAGAGCTCAGTGACTTTCAATGTGCCACCGTCATAGGATGCCTCCTTTCCAACAAGTCAGTTCGTCAAATTTCTGCCCTGCTAGAGCTCCCCTGGTCAACTGTAAGTGCTGTTACTGTGAAGTGGAGACTTCTAGGATTAACAAAGGCTCAGCCTGCGAAGTGATAGGCCTAACAAGCTCACAGAACGGGTCCGCCGAGTGCTGAAGCGTGTAGCGCGTAAAATCGTCTGACCTCAGTTGTAACACTCACTCCCGAGTTCCAAACTGCCCCCAGAATCAACTTCAGCACAATAACTATTCGTTGGGAGCTTCATGAAACGGGTTTCCATGGCCGAACAGCAGCACACAAGCCTAAGATCACCAAAGCTCGCCGCCATTGGGCTCTGGAGCAGTGGAAATGCATTCTCTGGAGTGATGAATCACGCATCACCATCAGGCAGTCCGACAGACGAATCTGGATTTGGCAGATGCCATAGAGACGCTACCTACCCAAATGCATAGTGCCAACTGTAAAGTTTGGTGGAGGAAGAATAATGGTCTGGGGCTGTTTTTCATGGTTTGGGCTAGGCCCCTTAGTTCCAGTGAAGGGAAATCTTAATGCTACAGCATAAAATGACATTCTAGACAATTCTTTGCTTCCAACTTTGTGGCAACAGTTTGGGGAAGGCCTCCCCTTCAGAACAGCCTCAATTTGTTGTGCCATGGACTCTACAAGGTTTCGAAAGCGTCCCACAGGGTTGCTGGCCCATGTTGACTCCAATGCTTCCCACAGTTGTGTCAAGTTGGCTAGATGTCCTTTGGGCGGTGGACCATTCTTGACACTTGGGAAACTGTTGAGTGTGAAAAACCTAGCAGCGTTGCAGTTGTTGACACAAACCTGTATGCCTGGCACCTACTTCCTTTAAATATTTTATAGAAAAGTGGTTAAACAGTGTTCAAAAATCTACCAAAATGACTGATTCTTGAACATATTTTCTTCCGCACTTTCAGGATTTTACATTTAAACACTTAAAACTGTCAAATTGGTGTTCCCCAAAGTCCACTAACTACAATGGTATAAAATATAATATTCTGTATTTTGTCAATTTCAAGAAATGTGATTTGTACAGCATTTTGGGCCGTATTTTCATTATTATTTTTCAAAATATACATGATCCAATTGATAGCATTTCCACATTACCTTTTCATTTTTAAGTCATCATTAGGCTTAATATGCCACTTACTAATTCAAATTACTGAACAGTAATTTAGGAGACATTTCCACCACATTTCTGCATAAAGTTTAAAGGACACAAACATAAGACATACATGGGTCCATTTGTGTTCTCCACACCACCGTAAGCATGTTAAGCCACCATTGGCTTAATGTACCAATTATTTATGGAGATATAGCCATGTGAATCTTGTCGAATTAGAACCAATGTAGCTGGCTGGCGGTAATTTTGGAAAACTTAATGTCATGCCACGTTTACATGGTACAAGGTAGACGGCAAACCGGATGTCATTGTTTTCAATGAGTGCACAATGTTAAATGCCCTTGAGGCTGGCGGTGAATGCCGTCAGTTACCACGGTAGACGGGTCAATCCACCAAAGTACAAATATTTAAACTTTTGACGTCTGCCATAGCATTGTTTTCAACCGGATGTTAATTTGCAGTTTGTTTACTGAAATCACCATAACAACGTTTACTGTGGTCACAGACAGAACATTGAGATTTAGTTACGAAAATATTTGCTTTCGTGTTGGCTTGCTTTTGCAGTCACCATCTGTCTTGCTTTCTTGTCCCGTTATGCCGACTGTTATGACAGTGTTTGCGTCCTTCGTCTAAACGCAGCATAAGGGATTTATAATGGGAGTTTATTTTTCCAAAGGAATGTCCATAACAAATGGGGTTATCCTGCTTATAGGACAGTTGCCAAGTGAAACCACATGAAATCCCACATTTACCAGTAGAAAAAAAAACATTCATTGATATTATAATTTTTATAAGCAAATTCATACTTTCTCATGTTTTGGTTGAGACGCGACCCAGACGTTCGTTCTATATGTTTCATTGCTATGCTCGCTGGCAACGGTCTTATCCCTTGCTTGCTGTTATCTCGCCAGCTAGCCTAGGCTAACAGTTTCGACCTCTGCAGACAGAATAACAGCAAAGTAGCTGTTTTCTATTGACATTTATTTGGATACATCCATAACAATAAGCTGATAATGCTGGCATCGGTAGAAAATGTGCCTTCTCGTCAGGACACTCGTCAACACTGACTGTTAATTATGCAGAGATGGCAATGCATATCAAACACTAGGCTAGAAGCTAGCTAAATAGCTTGTTGCTAGCAAACCTCCCAAAATGACAACCGAATTCCAAAATATCAGTTGCTGAAAACAGCTGGTCAAACTAGAAACATGTGGGGGGATTTGACAGCTTTTGCAGTGGAGGGGACCAGAGAAATTCATGTTCATCACTTGACACATTAGGTCATCAGATGCTCCAAAGAAATATGTGGGCAAAACAAATCAACGCTAGCTAGTTTGCTAGCTACGTTTTTTCCTCTTTGGACCAATTTCAGTTTGTGTAGTTGTTGGTTTAGCTTTCTGTAACTTTGTAGAAATTACGGAATGCATGTGTAGGTGCGTATTGAGTCATGATTGCATGGAGTCCCAATATATTTTCCAACTGTCCCGTAATCAGTTTTTACAGTTTTTTTTACAATCGCTAGGACCCATTTTTCAATATTTAGGTCACTTTTTCAAAACTCATTCACACAGTGAGCATAACAGCAGTCTATGTGGGCTAAACTATGGATAATTTTTCATTGCTTTGGCACAAAATGCATTCAATGACTACATCTTTCAATTTTCATGAACTCTTTTCTCACTCAAAACAACCACCTCCAAAAACTCTATGTACCTACAGGACAATTTACACATGTTTACATACTCTTTTCAAAACTGTTAAACTTAAATTCAAAACCCAAAATAACCCCAAAATTGAATAAGACATACATTTGCTACATTTCTACAGTAATACTGTATTGAAATATATTCTAAATCTAAAAAATGAAATACTATCAAAACAATTAGACCAACCACAGCTGATTCTCATTGTAGCTGAACACCGACACAGGTGTTAGTCATTCAACTACATTACCATCTATACAAAAGGGGATATCTTAGGAATAATGATGTACTGTAATGTAAACATGGACCCAGCCAGAGATAGAGAAGTGGCTGACAGAGGAGGAAGAGGGGCTGGAAGAGGAGTACGTATGCATGGTGGAAGAAGACTGAGAGGAAGATCAAGAGCTGTAGTCTCAAATGAGATTAGGGCTACTACAATTGAACATGTACTAAATCATGATCTATCAATGGGAGAGGCTGGTCTGAGAGTGCAGCCAAATCTGCAAAGCTTAACAGTGGCATCTATTCTGAGAAATTTCCGGCAAAACAACAAGTAAGATGTGCATTCTGCAAGGGCATCTGACTGAACTACGCATTACATAAGTAAATTGAGCAAAGCATCCTAACCTACATGTGTGTAATAGTTTTTGTATTTCTGCTTAGTACGCAATGGTTACCTCCTACAGGCGGGAGAGGTAGGATTTTCACTGCTGGGCAGGAAACTACAATCGTTGATATGGTCATCAGAAACAATTGAATAAAACTCACAGAGATTCAGGACAAGTGTTGGCAGACAATGTAAGCATATCAAATATTTCTAGAGTCCTGAAACAACATCCAGTCAGGATGAAGCAGTTGTACACTGTCCCCTTTGAGAGGAGCTCTGAACGAGTCAAGCAACTCAGAAACCAATGAGTCCAGGTAAGATGACTATAAAATACAGAACTGGTGTTGAACAAAACCAAACAGGGCAGAGGCACACAATGGCATGTTTTAAGGTATAATGTAAACTACTGTAATAGTCTAACTCTTGTTGCCTTGTGGATTTATTTTAGAACGTCATGGAGATTGAAGCCAGGCAAACACCCCACATATTCATCTTTGTTGATGAGGCTGGTTTCAACTTGGCCAAAACACGGCGGTGAGGAAGGAATGTGATTGGAAAAAGAGCCACAGTGGATGTCCCGGGCCAGAGTGGTGCCAACATCACAATGTGTGCAGCAATATCATCTGGTGGATTGTTGTTACACAAACCGCTAATTGGGCCATACAACACAGAGCATCTCATTTCATTCCTGGATGACCTCTATGGAAGGGTTGTGCCAGGTGAGGAAAGGGTTGCAGTGAGGCGAAATCGGCCGACGTTTGTAATTATATGGGACAATGTGGCATTTCACCACTCCCGTGCAGTCACAGAGTGGTTTGGAGCCCATCTCAGGATGACGTCACTTTTCCTCCTTCCTTACTCTGTATTCCTCAACCCCATAGAGGAATTATTTTCCTCATGGAGGTGGAAGGTTTATGACCACCATCCACATGATCAAATGTCCCTCCTGGATGCAATGAATGCTGGATGCCTTGACATATCTGCAGAAGATTGCAAGGGATGGACAAGGCATGCCAAATGATTCTTTCCTAGGTGTATTGCCCAAGATGACATAAGATGTGACGTGGATGAGAACCTGTGGCCAAATGCATAAGACAGGGTTGACTAGTATTGCTACTGTATCTGTATTGGTAGATGGTGTATATACAAATTATTGTATTTTGGAATCACTAAATGCCATTAAATGACATAAAACATATTGAAGCATATTGCATCATGTAGAGAGGTGTCATTCTTGATTTGTAAAGAAAACATTGTGGAATGCTACCTGTTGTTTAGGTCATTGTTTTATGAGTGACAACGTGTGCTTGTTGGGTGACAACCTTTGCTAGTGTTATGGAAAAACGAGTTGATTTCAGACATGCATGAAGTGTTTTGGTAGAAGTGACCTAAGTATTGATTATTTGAAAAAGTGACCTAAGTATTGAGAAATGGGTCCTAGCGACTGTTAAAAAAAACGAATGTCCATTCTAGAATGCCGTTCTAGCCAATCAGAAACAAGTATTCAAAAACGCTGTGGTATATTAGGTTATTACATCTGCAATGGCACTATAGCTAGACATTTTATATACTATTTTATTCACTTTGTAATGACTGAAAGTTCTCATTATAATGGGTCACATGTCTCTCTGCTGGACATGGGATTTTAACTAAACATAATATATTATTGTAATCAGTAGACTTCAAGGAACACCCATATATATTTGGCACATTTTTTTGCCACTTTTCTACTCATATTTTTAAGGATATGTACATTATCGTTCAAAGGTTTGGGGTCACTTAGAAATGTCCTTGTTTTTTTTTAAAGAAAAGCACATTTTTTGTCCATTAAAATAAAAACAAACTGATCAGAAATACAGTGAAGACATTGTTAATGTTGTAAATGACTATTGTAGCTGGAAATGGCTGATTTTTAATGCAATATCTACATAGGTGTACAGAAGCCCATTATCAGCAACCATCATTCCTGTGTTCCAATGGCACATTGTGTTAGCTAATCCAAGTTTATCATTTTAAAAGGCTAATTTATCATTAGGAAACCCTTTTGCAATTATGTCAGCACAGCTGAAAACTGTTGTTCTGATTAAAGAAGGAATAAAACTGTCCTTCTTTAGACCAGTTGAGTATCTGGAGCATCAGCATTTGTGGGTTCAATTACAGGTTCAAAATGGCCAGAAACAAATAACTTTCTTCTGAAACTCGTCAGTCTATTGTTGTTCTGAGAAATGAAGGCCATTCCATGCGTTAAATTGTCAAGAAACTGCAGATCTTGTACAACGCTGTGTACTACTCCCTTCACAGAACAGCGCAAACTGGCTCTAACCAGAATAGAAAGAGGAGTGGGAGGCCCCGGTGCACAACTGAGCAAGAGGACAAGTACAAACTACAGTGTCTAGTTTGAGAAACAGACGCCTCACAAGTCCTCAACTGGCAGCTTCATTAAATAGTACCTGCAAAACACCAGTCTCAACGTCGACAGTGAAGAGGTAACTCCGGACTGCTGGCTTTCTAGGCAGCAATGGATTCAGATTCAGAGTGTTTAATAGTCACCAGAACAATTATTTCACCCATCTGCTGGACTACCCCAAAAAGACAATGTTCAAATAATTTGATTTTGCAAGATAACATTTAATTGGCGGGTATGTTTGTGTATACAATCCTAAGTGTACCCTTTAAATAAGTTTACTGTTTGGATAATGTGGTTCTGTTATACTTCTGTCACAGCTCAGAAGCATACTGCATGACCTGGTGGCTGCAGTTTTGACAGTTGTAGTCCTTTCCCAACTCTGTGTTTTGCTGTTGGGGATTATGGGTTCAAAGGTCATGCTTAATCCCCAACGAGTTAGTCTGAATATCAAAGCCCTCCAAGCCAAGCCCATCCTATGGGGGACACATTGAAACCCAATCTTCAAACTAAATGCTTCAAGATGGTTCTCAGTTTTTTCCTGTTTTTCCAGGAAACTACAAACTATAAAGGGATTCATGTGTGATATGAATTCCTATAATGATTGCAAAATACATATTCAGGATTTAGTTCAGAGGAATGACATTGTCTGTGTTTTCCTCTGTTATGGTGCAGCTCCCACTGTCTTTGAGAGAGAAGATGCTGTATCTGAACAGAGAAAATGAACAGAGAGATGGTTTCCATTTCACTGGATGGGGTTATCCCACCGGAGGGCCTGACAAGCTCCTGATGCTGTCTGACAGCCCAGGACTTTCCACCACTTTGATGCCATGACATTTGAATGGAGCAGCCTGGGGGGAGACGGATGATAACTTGCATGAGTTCACCCATTTCTCTGTCTCCTGCTGGCGTGCTGTATAAAATATAATTGCTCAGAGCATGATTAAAGTCCCTCAGCAAAGTGTGAACACATTAAACACACCCGTTGAACACACTTAGCAGTCAAAAGAGAGGTGCAACACTCTTGTGACTTTGAAACATATCTCATAGAAAATAAAAATAACTGTGCTGTGCTTGACAACAGTGAACAAAGAGGGACAGTTTGTCCTACATTGAAGATTTATCCCTTGGGTGGATTTACATGTCCACCATTGGTTCTGAGCTAGCACTGGAATTGTCCCATTTTGGCACTAAACATGCTTTTGTAAACAGCAATACTACTGCCTGTGATTTCACACAGCAGAACTACACATAGTCATACATCCACAGTCATTGACTCACAAATACATATGCACACAAATACAGAAAGACAGACAACCCTCTCCCCCACAAACGCATATTCTAGTAGAGAGCAGAATGGTGCGTAGTTGGGTAATTAGCCCCATCTCCTTTGATATGACAGTTATGTACACCAGAAGAATGGCTTGATCTAAACTCCCCCCCCACCCCACACACACACACACACCACCACCACCATTCCGCTAGGGTGATAGGTTGTTTACGTTCAAAGAAACCACAGTGGCGTCTTTTGAGTTGACTAAATGAAGTCCATTGTGATAAGATGAACAGCTACAGATTACCTTCATCCATGTCTAAATGTAATGGGCGTTTTCTCCCAAAAAGGAACTTTTGAATTATATCCATGCACAACAAGATTTTCCCAAGACGTTTTTTAAAGCCTATTGATTTGTTGTAGCTGCTTTGAAAAATGTCCCATCCCTGATAGCCTACTGAGATGTCAGTGAACATGATATCAACCATTACAGTAATCCAGATGAATTTGGGCTTCTCTGTCTCATTACTTTTCAAGAGCTATCTTGGAGAATGATCTGTGCCAAATGAAAAGAGCATACATCATTAATGAGTTAAAGCATTTCCAGAATCTTCTTTTTTCTGCAGTTTCCTGCACTAATGTACTGTAAGGAGTGAAAGATTTATCGTTTCATTGGACAGATATCCCAGACTCTCCATTCCATCTCTGCAGCCAGAGTACTATCATGAGTATGCTTTAGAGCAGCTGCGAACAGTAGGACTCTGTTATGGCGATTCTACTGAAGAAAAATGTATTGTGTAGTATTTTGTTCTCAACAATTAAAGGGATCCTGTTGGGAGCACATTTCTGAAAACAGCTTGGAGTCCCAGCCCAGTGGGGGCATAGCTAATTTATGCAGAACATTATAGTTAGAGCCAATTAGGATTTGTGTCACGTAAAACACAGCTTGTCTCTGTTGTTTTATTTCATAAAATGTTTTTACATAATTAATGCTTCCATGTAGGACACCTGTTTGTCACAAAATACTGTTTTTCTGGCCACATTGGAATATTAGCTAACAGCTATGGATATACATGTAGCTTTTCCTTGAGGTAGTGTTTACACCATATCCTGGGATTAAATGTGAATTTAGAATGCATGTTGGCATACTGAACATGAATCTACTTTCACAACACTGGTTATTCAAACTCAGAGAATATAAAGGTCTGTGGAGGACAACAACAACAGTGTATGTCATGTCCACAATACATAGGACAGGAGATACTTGAGTGTTTTGTCCAAAGCACATAGAGGTTTGGTTCAAAAACAGATGGGGATAATTTCAGTATGGAGTCAGCAAGTTATGATGGGGACGAGTTTGTGAGAGAACACCCACACACAGAAGTGGGATGTCAACTCTGTGTTTCCTGTTCTACATCTCGTAAGGGATATTGTTCATTTCCAGCTCAGGAAACTCTGTCACACACACCCTGAATGTCAGTTACACTAGAGTCAACCAACCCAAGGTACTAGATTCACTCCAGCCAATGAATCATTTATATGTTGACTTTGGGAATTCATTAATTTGATCAATTAACAATATTTTGCAAATCATTTGCATTTGTTTATTTCTACTATCTACAGTATGAGTTCTTTTTAGATTATAATATTTCCAGGAACATCAGGTCTGCTAGTTTTATGCGTAATTATTCATTACGGGATTTTTCTGCAGCTTCTGTTTTTCACCCAAAGGACAACCAGGGCTAAACTGGTTTATAATTCATGATAATATATCATCTTAAAACACTAAATCTTAACATCTTAACAAAACACCATAACTTGATATATCAGCAGCGTGTAGATTACTAAAGGGGGAGAGTATAGCTGTCATTACGTTCAATTAAAGTAAAATTCTCCATGGTTCTCTGTCATCCCAAAATGAATAAAAGCAGGTGGTAGCCACAAATAATACATTTCCCTTTGGGCTAGTTGACATAAGGATCACACAAAGTCACAGCCCCATCATCAGTCACTGTTGCTTTTGTTCTATGAAACGTCAGGATGATCTCCCCTAAGATGTGGCTATATTTATATTCCTATACTTTCAGGGGTACACTGACTCAGAACAAAATGCATTAAGATTTTGTTAGATTACTGTTTGCTGGAAAACTTTAAAACAAGTGTAAATAGTTAAGCCAGTACTAGTACATAGTAAGTGGTGTTCACTTCCGATTCGGAGCTGTATCCTGTAATGGACAACTCACTTCCTCAAAAAGGAAAGCTTAGTTCCCAGTGCACAATACTTCCCAGAACTGTAGTGTGTGGAGCGGATATGGAAGGCTGTGGAGTAGTCCCTCAGTGCCTAGGTGGACCAAGAAATGACACCCTTGGTCACAATGATGATGAATCCTCAATCCCTTTTGGAAAACTTTTGTTTTAAAGGGTTCTAAAAGGGTTCCTCAACTGTCGAAAGGGTTCTACAAGGAACCCAAAAGGGTTCTACCTGGAACTAAAAGGGTTCTACCTAGTACCAAGAAGGGTTCTACAAAGGGTTCACCTATGGGGACAGCCAAAGAAACCTTTTAAGTTCTAGATACCACCTTTTTAAAAATCTAAGTGTAGTAGATAAACACAGATGACATCAAGGCACCCCCCATTTGTCATTGCCTTTCAGTTATTCACTAAGGAAGATGTTTCACAAAGATCTTGCTTCGTAGTGTTTAAGGTTAGCTATGGTATGGTGCAATTTTGCACAATGAGCAATGGAGACTGCTGATTTGTTTTGGGAATACACAGGGTGGGGACGAATGGCTTTGCAGTGTGTGAATGCCCGTCTTATCCCCCCCTCATGGTTGCCCTGTCTCACCTCTCCCGTTTTATGGAGACTCCAGCGGAGCAAAGTGTTTCTGGTTGCATGCCACCAAGCTGGACCGCCAGGCAGGAATCTCTGGAATTCCCAGACACAGGCTTTTTCCCAGTGCCCTAAAGTGCCAAATGAACAATGACAGCAGCAACATCTTTCTTGAATCGCACAGCATGAACTCAGGGGCCTCTCTCATTCCTCCCTTTCTCCCTCATTGTCAAATCCATCTAAACTCCTTAAGAAGGGACAACAGACTCTGTGTTGATGAGAGGCCCTGTGAATTACTTAGGAGTGTTTGCTAAACATACATGCTTTAAAAAAATAGGGAACTGGTAGGCTACCTATTTCAATTGTTTGTTAGGCCTATTAACATTACAATTATCATGTACATCATGTGGTCAATTAAAAAGTCTGCTTATTCCTATAAGGCAGTAATTCACATTTAGATTAATCTGGATTAAGTTGTCTTTTCTGATTACCCATCTTGTACAGATTTGATAAAACATTTTTTCAATATAGTTTAGTTTTGAAATGCAAATAAAAACAGGACAGAAAGAGCGTCTCACGTTGGTCTTGCTAGAGGGGAAATGATGGCCAGTTCTACAGTTTCACTCTGACTGGCACTGAGGTAGTTAATTAACTGTGACACGGTTGGCTTGAGAGGTAGCAAGAATGGGACAAGCGGCTTGAACACTAGAGCTCAGAGAGCGGTGGAGGAAGAACAAACGCATAGAGCCTAACACCTGCCAGACTATTTTACTATTTTAAGTGTTCATATTTCCTGGATTTGTCTATGCCTGGATTTGTCATTCCGGAGTTTTCAGGGGACGATGATTTAAATGAAAACGTGAGAAATTTCTAAAGCATCACGTAATTTCCATGCATGTAATTTGAGGAAAAGTGCTCTCTGCATGAAGCAAACTTTTTGACAACTTGCAAAACCTTACCAAGCAGTGGGTCTACGTGAAGCAGTATTACACGTTTACATTGCCTACGGTGATACACATTTTCTACGATTAGTTTGGAGGCAGATTTCAAACGTTATCATTTTCGGAAGGCTAAACAACGCCACAGAATGTGACATCTACTGTCTCGCGACGACGCCGACTGAGCATACCTGCATTGCAAGTGAGTTTGTTATTAATTTCTGTTTAGAGCACCCTTTGTCACGGGTAAAGTCCCATTCTTGTCTGCAAAACTAGGCTAGTTACTTTTCTTTCAACCCCATTGTAGTCCATATTGGCCTTTGACATCATCAGTCGCAGTTAGAGCATAAGCTACGCTATACTTATAAAGCTTATGTATAACTCATCAAATATTCATATCATCAGAAATAATTAGTAAATCATACAATATAAATGTTGTTATAAAGAAGGTGTAAACCTACGTGTACTGCTTTGACAAATGTGGCAAAACCCTTACCATCCTTATAGCATGTATATGCCGCTTATGAATGACATGAAGCATCTATAAAAACATTATGGAAAGGTTATAAAGGCTTTACTAAGCTTTCATTGATGGAGTTCAACCTTAGGTTTTGCCCCATCAGCCTCCCTCAACATGATCAAATTATGGCAAATTATACCACATGCTCTGACATTTCCTCAGCCCCCACATTTTCAAATATGCCAACTTTCCTGATGATGGGGCATTTATTATGTTCTCTATCATCTCATTTTAGCTTCACTGATCTGACTGATAATTCTGGTAGTAAACTAGGCTATGAATTCACTCCCCACATGGCAGGCACACATCCACCTGAGTGATGTTATTGAGTGATGTTATTTTCATTTAACAAACTCATGAGCAAACTTTTTGAGGACCAGAGATGAGGTTTCAAAATGCACATTATATGTTCCCCTCTTAGTGGGCCTATGCATAATTCATACTCTGCCTCCCTGGCAGAAGTGCTTATGAATAATGCATTTTAAGTTAAAAGCACAACACTTTTTTGTGACATAGGCTATCTGCCCATACTCAAATAATGTCAGAACATATTATTATCCTCTTAGCTAGACTATTATTAGTATAGGGCCCCGTCTGATAGTGTTGTTTATGTTGTGTTTAATCTAAGAGATAAATAGGAGCTTTGTTCAGTGTTGACCTACAAGTTCTTCACAAGTTGTGTGGTCCTGTGACCTGTGGTCATGCTGCAAATTGTTCCCTACCTACACACTATCCCCTACCTACACACTATCCCCTACCTACACACTATCCCCTACCTACACACTATCCCCTACCTACACACTATCCCCTACCTACACACTATCCCCTACCTACACACTATCCCCTACCTACACACTATCCCCTACCTACACACTATCCCCTACCTACACACTATCCCCTACCTACACACTATCCCCTACCTACACACTATCCCCTACCTACACACTATCCCCTACCTACACACTATCCCCTACCTACACACTATCCCCTACCTACACACTATCCCCTACCTACACACTATCCCCTACCTACACACTATCCCCTACCTGCACACTATCCCCTACCTACACACTATCCCCTACCTACACACTATCCCCTACCTACACACTATCCCCTACCTGCACACTATCCCCTACCTACACACTATCCCCTACCTACACACTATCCCCTACCTACACACTATCCCCTACCTACACACTATCCCCTACCTACACACTATCCCCTACCTACACACTATCCCCTACCTACACACTATCCCCTACCTACACACTATCCCCTACCTACACACTATCCCCTACCTACACACTATCCCCTACCTACACACTATCCCCTACCTACACACTATCCCCTACCTACACACTATCCCCTACCTGCACACTATCCCCTACCTACACACTATCCCCTACCTACACACTATCCCCTACCTACACACTATCCCCTACCTACACACTATCGCCTACCTAAACACTATCCCCTACCTACACACTATCCCCTACCTACACACTATCCCCTACCTACACACTATCCCCTACCTACACACTATCCCCTACCTACACACTATCCCCTACCTACACACTATCCCCTATGACACTGGTAAGTCTATACCAGTACCTTATGAACAAATGACATAAAGCTGAAAAAACACCAGCAGGGACACTGTCATTTCTGACAAGGAAATAAAGAAATACAAACATCTATATGAATTTACAGCAACAACAAAAAATCCGCTACATTTTCTAAGCTGCTCCTTCTATTTTAGTGTGTCAAACAGAGTTCTAGCTTTGTGCTAGGTGTGAGGGCCTCGACAAATACACAAGGAAAAACATGAAAAAGCTCTCAGTGGTTTTCGCCCTCTACAGCCACGGTTGGACATCTATCATTTTAGTGAAATCATGGAATGGTTTTGCATTACAAATGTGTGGCGGAAAAGGGGAG
This sequence comes from Oncorhynchus masou masou, assembly GCF_036934945.1. Taxonomy (NCBI): domain Eukaryota; kingdom Metazoa; phylum Chordata; class Actinopteri; order Salmoniformes; family Salmonidae; genus Oncorhynchus; species Oncorhynchus masou. Next base: position 25,501,828 of record NC_088244.1, read on the forward strand.
TAAATAAAGTAATGATAGCTTTAATTGCTCACCCATGCAATCCATGGAAAATGTATCTGAATGGTTCAATTTCAGATTATGGCCCTTAAATATTTACGTTGTCGCTACCGCTACAAACATACCATTAGTGACACGGTAACCATATTAACACCGTGCACTTTCATATTGCCATGGTTGTTTCACAAATACATTTTCCTCTCATATTCGACCTCTGACAATGCAGCAAATGTTAATGTCTCATTTTAGTAGTACTAGTCAGACATTAGCTTCAAATGCAGCGATAGACCGCTCCTATCAATTCTGAATGTCAATGAGACCTCGTTATGTTGTCTTGACAGGTGCATTAACACTGCACATGTCATAATGCTGACAGTTGTTCGTTTTTGCCCCTATTTGTGGAATTAACTTGACATTTTTATCACATTGTCGCTTCAAAATTGAATCATTGTGTATTATTGAATCAGTGTGAATATTCCATTCTATTTCTCAACATCCCGTGTACCAGTTGGATTCTGCATCATTCGTGCATTTTCTTTGCCCCCAGAACGTTGTAAATATGCTAAGGTTAGGTAAATGCTTGAAAGTCAGGTTTGAAAGTTTGAAAACATGAAAGAAATCATATGTTAGGTGTATTGGAATATAGAATGAATTATGGAATTGAGTTTGAAGTGAAAAGATTATCAAGTGCCTAAAACTTTATCTCCTCTTCTGTTTGAAATAGAAAACAGGCTATGTGTAGGTTCTCATACTCCAGTGTAGGTTCATTTTATTTAGCAAAACCACCTATCCAACTTTGACTTATTGTTGAGTCCTGGCACAGTCGCCTGGCAATGGTTGGTTGAGACATTGTGAGCGACAATTTTCATTACTACTATGTTTATGGCCAGCTCCTAAGTCATGTTTGTCCAACTGCAAAATATCTCTATTTTTATTTGACAGTTTGACCTTAAACCTTTAACTTTTATCTTAGTGTTTATCTTAGCTCTTCAAAAGAGATTGCCATAACATCTCCAAGAATCCCCGAGGATGAGATAGACAGGTGAGAGTGTAAGGAGAAAGAAAAAGAAAAGCAATCTGTCTGACATTTTGCAATAAATAGTAGAAATATATTTTGACGTGTAATTTACTGTCCCACCTGATGTATATTTGTGGCATTATGCTTTTAATTATGCTAGGCTACCTGACACACTGTCAGGTTAGAATGTTGGGCCAGTAACCGAAAGGTTGCTAGATCAAATCCCTGAGCTGACAAGGTAAAAATGTGTCGTTCTTCCCCTGAACAAGGCAGTTAACCCACTGTTCCTAGGCTGTCATCGTAAATAAGAATTTGTTCTTAACTGACTTGCCTAGTTAAAGAAAGGTAATATATATATATATTTTTTTTAACATTTCAGTTTAGGGGGATTCTCAGCATTTACAAACTTTATTGCAGGGATAAACAATTGGTAGGTTTATTGGAACATATTTATCCTTACTTTGCAAACCTTGGCAAAATCATTTTTTTCATTTTTGTACTGTATGTAAATCATTTTGTGTTGCGTGTATGAAGGTGCTATACTAAGGAAGTTGTTATTATAGTTAGTAACACTTTACATAACGTAGAGAGGTATAATGCTGTATTACTTGTTATAACCATGTTTAAGCCTTTATAATGTCTTATTATAAGAAGAACGCAGATGGAATCACCAAATCCATACATTAAAACGGAATTCAACACTAATCAAAAATGTATTGAACTTAGTAGGAATAAACTAAATGTATTGAAAATGTGTTAATTTGGCCAAGTTTATCATAAAGCATGAACCGAATGCATCAGTGATTCGTATTTCCTGCAACTTTCTGTAAGAGGCAATGATAATTCCCTCTCTATGTGCATGTGCGGTGGGTGAGTCTACCCCTTTGTGCAGCTGTAAGCGATGATGCTAATGAAGTCTTCTGGTAGATGGAAAGGCTTTCTCAAAAACCGTCTCAATTAAATGTTAACTACAAAGTAGCCTCTGCTGACATGGCAGAATGATATCATGATTATCCAGTGGGTATTTGTTTTCGAAAACTCTACCATCACATGTGTGCTACAAAAACACAGCTAAACAACAGCCTCTTGCTAGGTGCACACTGGAATTAAAGGGTACACCCAAAAATCAACATTTTTTCTTTCTTTCTCCCAGACCTCAAAAGTGGTCTCCTGATGTTTAAGCATTGTTGTCGACGTAGAAAGTGTGATTTTGAGAGCGAAAACCTGAAGGAAAAAACGGGAAAACGGGAACCTGGAAAAACTAAACGGTGAAACTGGAACACAGGGAAAACAAAACGGAATCAAGCAAAAAATAAAACTGATTTTACAAGGCCCAATACATGTATAAGGCGTATAATATGCCTCTCTATGTAGTAGATTTGCAACTAAGTACATTAATGGAAGGTAGATTCAATGATATGACATAGATGCAGAAAGTAAACAGCGTCGGCTCAACTTCTCAGCTGGCTACCACACTGTGATCAGCGTGAAGTGAACCCGTGCACAGATACTGTGCGTGACTGTGAGAGAGAAGTCTTGCATCTCACTCATCTCAATATCTGTGGTGCTGCTCGTGGCAAAGTCACTTCACTGAGTCTACCTTTAAATGTTCCATCTTGACGTTTGATGTAGGGTAACAACTGGAGGTGATCCACAGTGCATCAGAAGCCAACCACAAAGCTGGTGTCATGTAGATATATGTTCAGATAGGGACCTGGCTATGGTTCGTCATCACTTTCCCTGACACTCTCCTTGTCATCAAGGATTTGGGGCATTCAAGCTGTTGCCAGGCTCCAACTCACCACAAATACAACCGGTCTCTTGAGACGGTTGTCATGACAGCCTCAGTGAGTTTTGCTGGGGTCAAATGAGGGCCAGCCTGGGCCCTAGAGGTTAAGAGGAGGGGGAAGGGGGGAAGAGAGTGATTGTTAGGTATACCAGTGAGTGTGGCAGACTTAAAATATATAGGCCCGCTACTGTTGGTGCCGTATTTAATTTTATGAGCAGTACCATGGTTAAATAATTTCTCAAATGTTTTTGTCGTTTTTGTGCTGGGGTTTCTTTTCCCCCCAATTATTTTGTGACTCAACACAATACCCTAGATGTACTAGGCTGTATGATACAGGAAGAGAATTGCAGAACCTGGCTTGTTCTTTGCATTACTCCGGCATCAAAGACAATGTGGCACTTAATGAAAAAGACAAGTAGCTCTCAGGTGAGCAAGGGGCAGAGTTCTCTTTTATTATCAGTCAGTCCAGTGACAGTCAGAGATAGTATCAGACTGATTATATACTATTTATACCATATAAATATTGTATACCGCCAGCCACACAGCACTTGTGCCTGTCACCAGGACTTCAAAAGCAGAAGCACCTGACTTGACTTTAGAATGTTATCCCCCTCCCTCTCCCCTCCCTACCATCCTTCCTAAATCTGGTGCCACTTTTACAGGGAAAGGCACAATACAGGGGGCGTCAATGACAGCAGGCAAGGGGAGCTAATCCATGCAGCTGTCAGCCTGCGGGGTATTAAGCCTCCATTCTGAAGATTCTTGGCGACCTGCCAGAGGTAGAGACAGTCTTTTTCAGACAGGCATGGAGTATAGGCATGGAGGGCCTGGTGCTAGGCCTCTGTATCCACTGTACTCGAACTGAAGTCAATTCTTGGAACCCAATGGACCATTCTTCAAGCCTTTTACTGGGTGAAGATGTAGCCAGCGACTGTGTAAATCTAGAGAGCCATTCATCATGTCTGGTGTCTGGTGGCTCATTCACTGGTCTCAAGCTCTAGACTCAAGTTCTTGTGGACTTGGATACTATGTACTGTTGTTTCAGAGTTCAGTGTTACATTTTCTATGTTCTGATTTTAGTAAAGAATGTTCTATTAAACATAGAATTCTGGATGTGCAGTGCAGCCTTGACTGTAATGTGTGTGAAATCTATATCTAAACACGGCAACCTTTCTGAAGGTCTGTTAAGCCAGGATTTGGGTCTGGCAAAAACAAACATGCATGTAAAAAATAAAACAAATAAAATGATGTTCTGTCATAAGCCAATCCAATGCTGGAAAACAGCTGTAGGGTATAAATAGTAGGGCAAGAAGTTTTAGTAATTGCAAAGGAATCCAGTGTTTATTGTATAAATCAAAAGAGTAAGCCCATTTGAAACAGGTGTTGGAATGTGACAGAAGGGTGTCCATAGATCGCCCTCTATTTTTTTGCAAAATAGCTCTCTAATGCTCCCTCGCTCATTTTGTACCATTACAGCACACATGACCTCCACTTTGAAGGAATGAGTTCTGGGGGGCTGGATTACCAACAGAGACAGGAAAGGGAGGAATGATGGACTGCATAAATGTGGGGTGACGCAAATGCTCCCCTTTTGTGCTATCACATAAGGGGGAGGGCAGGGGGCATCTATGTGTTGTCCCCTTGCCCTCACTGTCCTTCTAGATTCAGGGAAACAGCAATGTTTGCCAACATTGTTTGAGACTATCTTTGGAGCTCTTTCGATTTTTAGTTGACGCAAACAAAAGCAAATGCAAATGTATCTTCTAAATGTCTTTTTTGTTGTTGCTGCCAGTAGTCTTGTAGCCAGACACCGTAATCTTGTGGATATCATTTTGTCAAAGAGTGGGCTTAGGCACAGTGGAACAAGTATATGCTGGCTAACACATATAGCTCTGGTTACACCTGAATGACAGGTGACATTTCAAGGACTATGACTTAGCTAGCTAGCTAGTATGTTCAGTCATCGTTTTTTTTATGTTCAGTCATCACCGGCAGCTACCAAGCTTTTTGTTGTAGTTGAAAATATAGGCATATATATTCCTTGTGAAATAGCCTAGAAATTAAGGCTATGCTGCCGGTCACACTTTGAAGGAAACTGGATCCTTTCAAATGTTTGTAGTTATTTCTTCTCGAAAAGTAACACATTAGTTTCAAATTGAAGTTCAGTCAGTTCGTCTCTCACCCACTACTTGTCCTGAGTCTTGTGCTTGCTGACAGGCCTATTGTGGAGCTACAGGAGACATGGTCATGGAAGTGTAGTACTTCAAAGAGGAGCAGATAAGACAGCGGGAGCTTAACAGCCTTTGAAGGGAGGTGCTGAATCCAGTATTTAGGCGCACAGGAGCTTAACGGTCAACTCCAAAGTTCACCACTTGGCCTGGATTACACATTGGACCCTGGACCTGTGTGGAGGGAGCCTGGTTACAGCTGCTACTGGAGAGGAGCCACAACACACCCACTGTAGGACCCTCTGGACAGACAATAGGATAGCAGCACTTTCCTCTCCTCAAACACACTATTGGGTTCTAGAACACAGGGCTCTTGATTTAGGCAATGAAGTCATAACACATGGAGCCAAAAGTGTCAAAAAAGACATCAGATTAACAGGAGACACTCTATGTATGCTTTGGATGCATGATGTCATGGTTCAGCAAACAGACTGTTCTTGTGACGCGTCAGAAATAGGAATCACGATTGATTAAAAGTCTCAGGACTACGGCACAGGTGCATCCGCAAGTGGAGTGGAGGCATTGACAGTCTGTGAATGAAATATTTCTGCTGTGAGTCGGAGGCCCTCTGACTGGCCAAGCATTTGTCCCCTGAGCGAGGATGAAACATGCTGTACCCTCCACAGAATTAAATAGGTGTTGACACGTGCTGATACTGAAACAGACCAAGAGAGAACAGGCAGGGAGGCACAGGTCAGTCACTCCACACAGTAATGTGGTACGGTTCCTGACAGGTGATACAGCATTGTATTAGAAAAGGTTTCACAGGGGTATTTGTTTGACTTTCATTATCGTATGATCTATATGGCATGTGCTGTTGCCATTCCAGAGATAGATAGAGAACGAGACAGACAGAAAGACAGAGAGAGAAACCCACCTGGTGTTGGGGAGATGGTGCTAACTGCAAGGGTTGGGCTTAAGTAAATAATGATTAGGTTTTCGGCAGACGATGTGGAAACATGACCCCCATTGACCCGTGCTGGCGGTCTCCGTCCCTCCTGGGGCCGCCCTCCAAGCCTGTCGCAGCTTTCTTTCCAAGAGGCCGTGCTAATGAGCTCTCACGTTGACAGCCCTGTCCCCGATCGGCGCGTGTTGAGAGGTTGCTGCATGGGGACGACCACTCGGACCAACATCAGGGACTAATTGTTGGCCAAGCTAGCAGGCCCAGTCATAGAGATAAAACACTCGTTTTGTATGGCTAGTTTTATCTCTATGGTCCCTGTACTGTTGGAGATGCAGTATGCATGGTGATATACACAAGCCTCCCGTGGGCACCTCTTTCCTTTTCCCCTGTGACCATGTGCCCTAGAAAACCATATGCAATCTGTCACTTCAACCAGCTCCTAATCTGCACTTCAAATCTGCAGGAAGGATTCAAACAGCCTTATGACCCACACATTTTATGCCTTTATATTTTTCCGTCCATATCCACAGCTTTCCAGACAGGAAAGTGTCTTTAGGAAAAAATAACCTCCATAAACCTGTCAGTTATACGAAACAAATAGAACCAAGATCAGGAGGATTACTATGAATGTTGGCTCTTGGAAATGTATCACCAACCTTTATGGACACTAAATCCTCAAAGTCCTGGGTAAACTTCTGCCCTCTAGTCTTCGTTTGTATACTAGTGCATTCTGCATCAAATTATAGTTTGTATACTTAGTGCATTCTGGGTAAAATTACAGTTTGTATACTTAGTGGATTCTGGGTCAAATTACAGTTGCCCAGATGTAGAATGATGAGAGTATGCACAATCAGGGATCAGGCTGCAAATTATAAACTCAAGTACAGTACTCTATTATCTCTGGTTATACCAAAGTGAAGGCCATTGATTAAAAAGCAAATGCTTGAGACAAATAGAAATCAATTTGATATGACTTATTCAATACATTAATGCCTCAAGGAAAGCCATGTATGTTGGCGAATTCCTGTGCTGCTGCAACATCAATTTACTGTATAACTGTTAGTGATTAATGTTATCATTATACAGTATGCTAAGATCGAGGATTAGCCCTCAAGTATAGCCTGTCTCTGTTTTTTTATGGGACAATAATGGTGTGAAAAGTTGTATCAGCTGTCGCAGGTTTTCAGGCCCCAACATGTTTTCTCTAGGGTGCAGCACACAGCTCTTTCTGCACTTCTTTAATGACTCTGATTGCATCGTGAGATGTGGACAGACAGTAGTGTGTGAGATAGATGTTGACATGTTTTCAAGAGCCATGGCCACCCTTCTGTCGGCTTAAACCTATGACAGGTTGGATTACGGGATCCAGGATTTTGTTGCAACGCCAACATGGCGGGTTCACTCAATCAACTAACGTTGAAGAAACATATTTTATTTTTTACTTTTATGAGACAAATATTTTTGGGACTGAAATGGAGTCTCAGACAAAATAAACACGTACAACGTTGCTTGAAAAGTCTGTACTAGCTTGTTTAATTTCATTCCTCTTTCATTGAGTTCCATATGAGGGATCCTTTGATGCATTCCTTTGTTTGTCTCGTTCTGTTGATCTGTGCATTCCTTATCGCAATTGTGGTTTGCATTGATAGGACCACCCCTATCTAGACTTCTAATGTGAACTGTTAGTCATTTGGAACTAACTCCAGAATACAGCTGTGAACCCCACATTATTTCCATGGACTTTTCACCACTAGTCCTTGCATTGCCTATGAAGCAACCACATCTGACCACACAGGAGCATCTATGACATCATAAGCAGAGCTAGTGCTCAATTGTCCATTATGATGTTCCCAGTGTCTAGAAATGACTGTTCTTTTGAAAATGTTTCACCCATCTTTGCTTCATGACATACTCCTTCTGCTATCCAGTCACTTGAAAGACTGAATGCCCTTTGCAAGCCACTGCAGGCAATTTTGCTGGTTTCACAGAAACAACATTTATATTTGAGGAGAATTTCACTACGCTACAACCCAAAACTGAGGTTTAGCTAGCTTCTCTTTGTTTGTCTTCAAGCTTACACTTGGCAGAGGAATTGAGGCAGGAACTTGATTGCTTTTTGTTGTTTATCTACTGTGGACACAGGTCCAAAATCATGACTCAAATGTGAAAATCCTACCTTTGTCGTGTAATTTGTTTTGCTCTCCCAACATGTTTTGTGTCCATTCCCTCTCTCACCCCACTCTCTTGCTTTCTCTCTCTCTGTCTCTTTTTTTAATTTCCTCCTCCCATCCCTGTTATGTGGCATGGATACGCTTGTCCAGTCTGGCACATCTCATTAGATCTATGCACTAGTCCCCAGGTCGAATAGATCAGTTGTAAAACATGCAGAACCAGAAATAGCTAATTGCAAATTGTACAGTCAGAACCAATGTTTCATGAATATGCTTGAATCAGGTTGGACTTTAGAGAGAGTAAACACACTCAAGTACTTAGTACCCTGCTCTTCTTTTCCTCTGAGGATCTAGTAGCAACCATATTTGTTGTGCATCCTTCATAAAGAGTTGTTTTTTTCCTACCCTGCAACCATATATCTGACCATCCAGATCTCCTCTTATCTTCAGCAGTTCAACCTATTTGAGAGTATGGTCTGTTTGCATTGGCGAGGCCCATTCTTCTGTCTCCACTCTCCGATATGCAGGTGGAACTTCCTCTTAGACCAAGGCTCTCTCTGGGATGATAATAACATGCTCTCAGTCACCTGTGGTTTGTGATTAGAGGCTAACATGCTATATGCAGACTCAGACTCCTCCACAACACCCTGTCATGCAAGCTCATGGGGATGATTTATGTACTGCTTTGATGACATTTCAAAAAGGCCACAATTCTTAGGATATATACTGTATACACTATCGTTCAAAAGTTTGGGGTCACTTAGAAATGCAAATGTTTTTGAAAGAAAAGCAAATGTTTTGTCTATTAAAATAACATCAAATTGATCTGAAATATAGTGTAGACATGGTTAATGTTGTAAATGACTACTGTAGCTGGAAACGGCAGATTTTTTATGGAATATCTACATAGTCGTACAGAGGCCAACAGTGAAGAGGTGACTCTGGGATGCTTGCCTTCTAGGCAGAGTTGCAAAGAAAAAGCTATATCTCAGACTGGCCAATATAAATAAAATATTAAGATGGGCAAAAGAACACAGACCCTGGACAGAGGAACTCTGCCTAGAAGACCAGCATCCTGGAGTCACCTCTTCACTGTTGATGTTGAGACTGGTGTTTTGCAGGTACTATTTAATGAAGCTGCCAGTTGAGGACTTGTGAGGCGTCTGTTTCTCAAACTAGACACTCTCTAATGTACCTGCCCTCTTTCTCAGTCGTGCACCGTGGCCTCCCACTCCTCTTTCTATTCTGTTTAGAGACAGATTGTGCTGTTCTATGAAGGGAGTAGTACACTGCGTTGTACAAGATCTTTAGTTTCTTGGCAATTTATTGCATGGAATAGCTTTCATTTCTCAGAACAAGAATTGACTGACAAGTTTCAGAAGAAAGTTCTTTGTTTCTGGACATTTTGAGCCTGTAATTGAACCCACAATTCCTGATGCTCCAGATAATCAACTGGTCTAAAGAAGGCCTGTTTTATTGCTTCTTTAATCAGAACAACAGTTTTCAGCAGTGCTGACATAATTGCAGAAGGGTTTTCTAATGATCAATTAGCCTTTTAAAATGATAAACTTGGATTAGCTAACACAACATGCCATTGGAACGCAGGGGTGATGGTTGCTGATAATGAGCCTCTGTACACCTATGTAAATATTCCTTTAAAAATCTGCCGTTTTCAGCTACAATAGTCGTTTACAACATTAACAATGTCTACACTGTATTTCTGATCAATTTGATGTTATTTTAATGGACAAAAAATGTGCTTTTCTTTAAAAAACAAGGACATTTCTCTGACTCCAAACTTTTGAACGGTAGTGTATATTTATTGAATTTTTTACTTGGGAGCCAGATTGACTACACATTGATGTTATTTGTAGGAATAATAAATATATAAGAAAAATAAAAGGTAGTAAGTAAGTAAATTCGAGTAAAATTAAGACGGTTTTCCATGTTGTGTGTTACTGTAAGACCCAGTTTGTGGATCCAGTTGGATAACATTTTTGCTGCAGTGATAGTCTTGATGTCAATGACAAGTCAGTGACAATGGGTGTTTCTCAATATGCATACAACCATGCAAATTGGAGCACGGAACAGTCGGAGTATGAGTCCAAAATAAAGTATGCGAAACACGGAGGGCAGTTCTCAGACATGTACTTCATTTGTACACATTTTGAAGCATCGATGCAAGCTTCAACTGAAATATTTCCAGGATTGTTGACATAAAAAATTATTAAACGTGGCTGGTTTGATCTGAAGCGAGAGAAAATGAACTCTGAATGAAAAGTTGCCTGACATATGTAGCCTGACTACAGTATTTTAGCTTGATACTTAAATAAATGCTGCAGTCATTTTGACATGTTTATCTGCCTAGAATACTCAGTGTAGTGTGCCAAGACTGCTGCTAACTGACAAAGAACTGGTAGCTAGCTAATTACCCACAAAGAATTTGTGGCTATCGTTGGCCTACCACCTTTCATATCAACAATAGTTTTAGGTTGTTTTTTTACATGTAAAACTATCTGGCTAGTTACACAGAGCAACAAATATAAACACAAGAAGTGTTGGTCCCATGTTTCATGAGCTGAAATAATACATCCCAGAAATGTTCAATACTCACAAAATGCGAATTCTCTCAAATTTTATGAACAAATGTATTTACATCCCTGTTAGTGAGGATTTTCTCCTTTGAGAAAATAACCCATCCACCTGACAGGTGTGGCATAGAAGCTGATAGAAGCTGATTAAATAGCATGATCATTACACAGGTGCACCTTGTGCTGGGGACAATAAAAGGCTACTCTAAAATGTGCAGTTTTGTCACACAACACAATGCCACAGATGTCTCAAGTTATGAGGGCACGTGCAATTGGCATGCCGACTGCAGGAATGTCTACCAGAGCTTTGCCATAGATTTGAATGTTAATTTCTCCACCATAAGCTGCCTCCAACATCACTTTAGAGAATTTGGCAGTACGTCCAACCGGCCTCACAACCGCAGACCACGTGTAACCATGCCAGCCCAGGACTTCCCCATCCGGCTTCTTCACCTGTGGGCTGAGGAGTATTTCTGTCTGTAATAAAGCTCTTTTGTGGGGGAAACTAATTCTGAATGGCTGCACTCTGCCCAGTCATGTGAAATCCATAGATTAGGGCTTAATGTATTTATTTCAATTGACTGATTTTCTTGCGTTAACTGTAACTCAGTTAAATCTTTGAAATTGCTGAATGTTGCTTTTATATTTTTGTTCAGTGTAGATTAATACGATTCACATATAGCTGATAATTATTAAGTTACATGCGTGCTTTTTTATGTAGATATCTTGTTTTGTCTTTATTGGTCAAAGGTAGCATGGGAGTGGGCAGTGCTTCTCAAATATACATTTTTATGTGTTCTCCACAATCTCGTCCTCACAAGAGCGTACTCAAGAAAACGTCCTCGGAGAATGAACTCGGAGCATGAGAGTGTGGATCACAGTAGTATGCAGATTGAGAAACATCCAATGTGTCATGTTCAAAGGCAGCCTAATGTCCTGAAACCCTCCGGGGCCATACAGAAGCAACAGACTGTGGAGAATGTTGCTGAGCAAGTCAAGCAGAGGCCCCACTGCTCTCATATTCACCATAACAGCAAGCATATAATGGAGTCTATTATTATGACTTAATTAAACAGTATTATGATAATGTAAGACTTGGGGCCCAACTCAGTCAAACTAGCAGTGAGGTGATTACGCACTAGCTCTTTAAAATTATGGTTTTGGTACTGTAAAAAAAGACTACTGTACTACTACTGCATTACAACCACTACTACTGTTACTACTACTACTACTACTACTACTACTACTACTGCTACTACTTCTGCTACTACTGCTGCTGCTTCTGCTGCTGCTACTACTACTGCTACTACTGCTGCTACTACTACTACTACTACTACTACTGCTACTACTGCTGCTGCTGCTGCTACTACTACTATTACTGTGGCAATGGTGTTGGATAAGTATGGATGTAAGCATGTTGACAGAAAAAAGCAATACTATCATTTAGGGCTGTGATGATACCAGTATTGCAATATTTTTTCCATGGCAAAAATGAAAACACGAAGCAGACGAAACTCTTTGGTCCTTTAAAAACCTGCTGTATGTTAAATATTGTGTGCTATAATGTGACTCTGGGTGACAACATAACGATGTTTGTTTCCAACGAACAGTTAAAAGCAGCAAGTAGCCGTGTTGTGTAATTGATCGCTCTACTGGGTGACTACGATCGGTGGCTGTTTGTGTAAATTCAACATGTAGAATCGTCGTGACATGTTGTCTGATATTCTGGTCAGAGGCGATAGGACGGCCACACGCTCCTCTGAACCCTTCTTCTTTGTGGTGTGTCTGAGCTTAGGCAAAGGTGTTTATGTTCCAGGTATGATAACCCGTCATTAACCTTGGGTATATGTGTGGAAAATACAGCACAGCACCCACGCCCTAACTTAAACAGACCTGATTTACATTGGATTCCGAAGCCTAGTGAGTGAGTGTGATCCTTATTGGTGGTTCTCTTGCTTTTAGACAGTCTCTTACTAAAGGAGTTTAAGATTTAAAGCAAGACATTGTGACTGGGATTTGTATGAGCTGCCAGGATTTGGCTGCAGTGTTTAAGAACTCTCAGTCTCGGGGTGCATACTTTCCTAATCTCCTTTGGAGTGTGTCACTCCCGGGAAGGTCCTTGTTGCCCCACCCTCACACAGTCTTTTTTACTCTACCACTGTGCCAGTGACAGGGGAAGGGCACACAGGTCAAATAGAGATGGTCACTTTGTGCTGCTCCCTGGCTATCTGAGACCCAAGCTATTTTACAATAACCCAGTCATAGGAACGGGAACAAGACATTGCCCCCAAACTGAATCATGTGAACTAGGTTGTGTTCTCTGTCTATGGCTTCTCTGCCTTGTCGTCATTGATTGATATCTGATTTATCTGGGTGTCCCTGTTATGAAGAAGCCTCTGAATGTGGATGACTTGATGAGGCTTCCTACAAAGTCATACAATTCAATGATTCTTTAATTGACAATTTCTCAGTATGTTAAATAGGATAGTTTTCTTAGTGTCCGCTTCCCAGACACGGTATTAGGCCTTGTCCTAACTAAAACAAAACATCTCTATTGAAAGTGCTTCTCTATTGAAACATCTCTATTGGAAGACTAGGTTTAATCTGTGTCAGGCAAACTGGCACCTAATATTTATTAGTACCCAAAGTTTCTGCATCCATTTGTAGTTGATTGTGTGCACTCTTTTGTTGTCCTGTTATTGATTGTGTTCTTGAAATGGGAATGTCTAGCGATTGACATGCTAATGATATCTCTCAGTAATGAGGTATTTTTATTCTTAACTCTGGTTCTGACAAAGAAAGCGTCGCTTACTGACCTGCAAACAGATTATTACAAGGTGATTTCAGTGTCAGAAGACTGGAAGCTAATTAAAAACGTATCATCTGCTTTTTAACTTCTCAAATCTACACTTTTCTGTGCAAGGGATGTTGCATTGGATTTGGAACTCTCTCTAAATGGCTGCAAATGGTTTTAAGTGACATTCAGTTAATCTGTAATGCTTTTCCCATTTCCCCTTTGTAGGACTCCAAAGGTTAACTCTGCCTTCATTGCTATGGAGACCACCCAAGCCCTCCTCTTCTTTCTCCTGAGTTTATGTGTCTACAGTTGCCATGCCGACGCTCGGACTGCTCCCAGAGTGCATTTGTCTTACAAAGGTGAGCCTTACTTATTTTCAGTGAGTGTTCAGTTGACAGATATCGTTTGGGATATTCTTTTTTTAATTTATTTTTATTTTTTTAACTTTTTCTCCCCAATTTCATGGTATCCAATTGTTGTAGTAGCTACTATCATGTCTCAACTCCTGTACGGGCTCGGGAGAGACGAAGGTTGAAAGTCATGCGTCCTCCGATACACAACCCAATCAGCCGTACTGCTTCTTAACACAGCGCGCATCCAACCCGGAAGCCAGCCGCACCAATGTGTCGGAGGGTACACCGTGCACCTGGCAACCTTGGCTAGCGCGCACTGCGCCCGGGAGTCGCTGGTGCGCAATGAGACAAGGACATCCCTACCGACCAAGTCCTCCCTAACCCGGACGACGTTAGGCCAATTGTGCATCGCCCCACGGACCTCCCGGTCGCGGCCGGTTACGACAGAGCCTGGGCGCGAACCCAGGGACTCTGATGGCACAGCTGGCGCTGCAAAAAATGTGTTTGGTGTTTTCTTTATCTGAAAATACCTGGCTGTGTCTCTGTGGAGCTCTGTGTCTGAATGTGCTATATGTAACTCAAATGGGCACAGCTTGCCACCCTCTGTACAGGGGAGGGGTACAGGATCTGTTGGCCCTCTGTGCAGGGGAGGGGGTACAGGATCTGTTGGCCCTCTGTGCAGGGGGGGGGGGTACAGGATCTGTTGACCCTCTGTGCAGGGGAGGGGGTACAGGATCTGTTGACCCTCTGTGCAGGGGAGGGGGTACAGGATCTGTTGACCCTCTGTGCAGGGGAGGGGTCCAGGATCTGTTGACCCTCTGTGCAGGGGAGGGGGTACAGGATCTGTTGGCCCTCTGTGCAGGGGAGGGGGTACAGGATCTGTTGACCCTCTGTGCAGGGGAGGGGGTACAGGATCTGTTGGCCCTCTGTGCAGGGGAGGGGGTACAGGATCTGTTGACCCTCTGTGCAAGGGAGGGGGTACAGGATCTGTTGACCCTCTGTGGATGGGAGGGGTTACAGGATCTGTTGGCCCTCTGCCAGGGCCCAGGGGACACTGGTGGCGCCCATGTCTCAGGAGGTATGAGCTCGCCATGTAACACTAGAGCCACACGGAATGGAGGGGTGGATGGGTGATGAAGGGAGGAAGGAAGAAGATAAATCTGGTGAAGTAGATGGAGAAGAGAAGGAAAGCAAGTTTGAGGTGAGAGTGAGTGAAAATAAAGGCATTGGAGAGAGTAATGGATAGAAAGAGTGGTGAGAATGAGAAATGGAGACAGACATGGGTATTAAGGGAGGAAAGGGGAAGGGTGTCACTGTGAGGGAGAGAGCGGTGACAGGGGGTGGTTGTCTATCCTGGGTTATTGTGTGCGTAGGTGACAGTGAAACGGATTCCTCTTCTGAGAAGCAGGATAGGGCACTGGTGTTACCGGGGTATAAATAGCCTGCCATGGTTGCTGTGTTTACCTCAGCAAACGCACAGGGAAGCCCCCTGAAGAACGCAAGGGCCCAGATCCAACAACCTGCTCCAATATGCGAGACAGACATGCCTGTTATGCAGAGCGGGGCCTGTCATCTTGTTCCAGACGGACTCTCTCAAGGCAGAGTGCAGAAGCTACTGCCACCTCAGTTGAGTTATCCTGCAATGAGTACGTTTACATGCACACTAATAATTCAATATGAAACTGATTATGGCGCTAGGCCAAGTATGTAAACACCGTGCTCTGCTTACAGTTATCTTAATCGGCGTAGGGTCAAAATCGAACTGTTAGGACATGTAAATAGCTTAATGGACGTTGCAGCTGTGTATGTGATCTACGCATGTGCCAGCACCAGTAGCGCAAGCCTCCCTCTTATCGAGTGAAGTGAGTTTGGAAAAACTGAAAAAATCTTAGAAATAGTTTTTGCATACAAGCTTTATATGTCTGAACCCAGAATCAAAATGGTTTCTCAAAATGAACATGGTCACTGTGGTAGAACGTTTATTTTGATTGCCGATATTCTGCATTTATCAAGTCCCATAGGTCCCATAGGTCCCATAGGTCCCACCAGGTAGCCTGGTTTCAGATGTGTCCATGTAAACAGGATTATTAGAGAAATCGTTCTTCTTGCAAATGTAACAGTATAACTTTAGACTGTCTCCTCGCCCATACCCGGGCACGAACCAGGGACCCTCTGCACACGTCAACAACAGTCACCCACGAAGCATCATTACCCATCGCTCCACAAAAGCCACGGCCCTTGCAGAGCAAGGGGAACCACTACTTCAAGGTCTCAGAGCAAGTGACGTCATTTCACTGCAGGAAAATATTCTGAAACCCAGTATTACAGGCAGGGGAGATAAAACACACTGAAAATAATAGAATAATGGGATGGATGCATCATACGGTATGTCCCATCTAGATGTTAACGTGCAAATATCCATTTGGAAAACTACCTTTTGTCCCCTATCTCCTTAAACCTTCACGGCATTCTTCTTCTACACAACTCGTCTGGTCTACTCTTTGTCCCCCCATTCTGCCTCTGTTGAAACAGCAGCCGTAGAGCATACTTACTGTCTCTTCATCCTAGGGTGGTTGATGGTTTTTCCATCAATCTCTGACACAGACCAGGCTATTTGCACTACCAGGAACTGAAGAACTTCCCAGAGTAGTCAACTACCCCTGGAATGACTATGAAGCTTCTTGTGGGAAATACTTTCATTGGGAACGAATAACAGCCACTGTGTCAATTAGGAGGAAACACACCAAGATCTGGGAAGAGGATTTAAATAACTTGGTGGGAAGTGAATGTCCAGTGCTTGGTGTCAAAGTTTAAGCTTGACATAACCCTGGACCCAAACATTGAATAAGAGGAATATTTATTTAAATAATGAATATATTTTGTGTAATGATACATTGATCAGCCATTCCAGGTGTAGAAATGCTGATGCTATCCATTTTCACCTGAATGCACTTGTGCTCAACTCAACGTTGCATCTTAATATCCAATGATAGAATTTCAGAAAGAATATCTTCAAATTATTTCACATTAGAAAGAGTAACATCCATCATATGATATCACTTTAGAAAGAGCAACATCCATCATATGATATCACTTCAGAAAGAGCAACATCCATACTTTCCGCTTCCCTTTGTATGAGTTAATGCAGTCACCATTCCTAGATTAAAAAGCCTGCAAAGGGGCCAAATCGTCATATTAGGTAATGCTCTATTTGGAAATAGAATTTTCATTGGAACATTGATGGATAGAATGTCAGCAGATAATCAAGGTCCAGTGGCTGAGAACCAAGCATTGCCTGATTACATTTCTTTCCCTTGAGAACTTTTGTGGAATTCAGCCCAAAAGAGATACTTGACCGGCCCAGCCTTGTAAAAAGTCAGCCCCTTAAAGGACCCTTGTGTCAATAGCAGTCTCTGTCCCAACGAGCTGGCCACCTGCCAGGACTTGGCTTCCAGACACTAATTCAGTCCAAAGCTCTTCTAATGATTGAAAACTAAGGGACCGCTGTCAGGGGGGCCAGTGGTACGCTGTTGAGTCTTGCTCATTTAGTTGAGCCCGTCATTAGCTATAGGGCACACACCAGAAATCAGATAAAGAAAGTGAACATTTCCTCAAGGAACCCCCATATGACTGGAAAGCTGATACTTGTTGGAAGTACAGTGAGGGAAGAAAGTATTTGATCCCCTGCTGATTTTGTATGTTTGCCCACTGACAAAGAAATGATCCGTTTATAATTTTAATGGTAGGTTTATTTGAACAGTGAGAGACAGAATAACAACAAAAAAATAGAAATGTAAAAAATGTTATAAATTGATTTGCATTTTAGTGAGGGAAATAAGTATTTGACCCCCTCTGAAAAACATGACTTAGTACTTAGTGGCAAAACCCTTGTTGGCAATCACAGAGGTCAGATTTTTCTTGTAGTTGGCCACCAGGTTTGCACACATCTCAGGAGGGATTTTGTCCCATTCGTCTTTGCAGATCTTCTCCAAGTCATTAAGGTTTCGAGGCTGACGTTTGGCAACTCGAACCTTCAGCTCCTCCACAGATTTTCTATGGGATTAAGGTCTGGAGACTGGCTAGGCCACTCCTTAATGTGCTTCTTCTTGAGCCACTCCTTTGTTGCCTTGGCCGTGTGTTTTGGGTCATTGTCATGCTGGAATACCCATCCACGACCCATTTTCAATGTCCTGGCTGAGGGAAGGAGGTTCTCACCCAAGATTTGACGGTACATGGCCCTGCAGTGAAGTTGTCCTGTCCCCTTAGCAGAAAAACACCCCCAAAGCATAATGTTTCCACTTGTTTGACGGTGGGGATGGTGTTCTTGAGGCCACAGGCATCATTCCGACTCCTCCAAACACGGCGAGTTGAGTTGATGCCAAAGAGCTCCACTTTGGTTTCATCTGACCACAACACTTTCACCCAGTTGTCCTCTGAATCATTCAGATGTTCATTGGCAAACTTCATATGGGAATGTACATGTGCTTTCTTGAGCAGGGGGATCTTGCGGGGGCTGCAGGATTTCAGTCCTTCACGGCATAGTGTGTTACCAATTGTTTTCTTGGTGACTATGGTCCCAGCTGCCTTGAGATCATTGACAAGATCCTGATTACTCACCGTTCTCATGATCATTGCAACTCTGTGAGGTGAGATCTTGCATGGAGCCCCAGGCCGAGGGAGATTGACAGTTCTTTTGTGTTTCTTCCATTTGCAAATAATCTCACCAACTGTTGTCACCTTCTCACCAAACTGCTTGGCGATGGTTTTGTAGCCCATTTCAGCCTTGTGTAGGTCTACAATCTTGTCTCTGACATCCTTGGAGAGCTCTTTGGTATTGGTCATGTTGGAGAGTTTGGAATCTGATTGATTGATTGCTTCTGTGGACAGGTGTCTTTTATACAGGTAACAAACTGAGATTAGGAGTACTCCCTTTAAGAGTGTGCTCCTAATCTCAGCTCGTTACCTGTATAAAAGACACCTGGGAGACAGAAATCTTTCTGATTGAGAGGGGGTACTTATTTCCCTCATTTTTGTTGTTATTCTGTCTCTCACTGTTCAAGTAA